>NC_083464.1:10332500-10450000 GCF_030014155.1 Tachysurus vachellii | reverse complement strand
CTGTATGTAGTAAAAGGGGTGAAGCCACCAGACACAGCGTTGTTTAAATTGAGCTAATGCCTTTTCACTCTTTTTTCAGTACAAATTAAAAGGTTTAACCAAATAGGTTAAAGCCAAGACGTGTTTTTGACCTAACTACAAGAGTACTTACTGGTCAGCATGGAAACGTATCACCCACACAAAGTCCAGAAGAGCTTTCCCCATCTGGGTCGCCACCTATACAAACAAACACACGCACATGAGGTGTGAAAAAGTGTTGGCCCCCTTCCTGATTTTTTTTTATGTTTTTGCACATTTTTCACACTTTAATGTTTAAAGAAAACATCTTGATTATCCCCAAGATTTTTGGGGAAATACTCTGTGGACTGATGAGACACACACCTTCCAAGAAGGTCAAATTTTGTCTCATTACATCTGACGTAAAAGTAACACTGCATTTCAGAAAAAGAACATCAAACCAAACAGTAAAATATGGTGGTGGTAGTGTGATGGTCTGGGGCTGTTTTGCTGCTTCAGGAACTGGAAGACTTGCTGTGACAAATGGAACCATGAATTCTGCCTTCTACCAAAAAATCCCGTAGGACAATGTGCAGCCATCTGTTTGTGACCTCAAGCTGAAGCGAACTTGGTTTCTGCAGCAGGACAATGATCCAAAACACACCAGCAAGTCCCCACCTCTGAATGGCTGAAGAATAACAAAATGAAAACTTTGGAGTGGCCTAGTCAATGTCCTGACCGGAATCCTATTGAGATGCTGTGGCATGACCTTAAAAAGGGGGTTCATGCTCGAAAAGCCCCCAATGTGGCTGAATTACAACAATTCTGCAAAGATGAGTGGACAAATTCCTCCACCTAAACCTTATTAAGTTAAGGGGCAAACACATGTAAGTTTGGATTTTGTTTTCCCTAAATAATAAAAACCTTCATTTAAAAACTGCATGTTGTGTTTACTTGTTATCTTTGAGTAATATTGAAATATGTACTAAATTTGTTGATCTGAAACATTAAAGTGTGACAAATGTGCACAAAAAAAAAAGTCAGTAAGGGGGCTAACACTTTTTCTACACCACTGTATTTATGTGAAATGAACTTCAATTATAAGTGTGTGTGTGTGTGTGTGTGTGTGTACCGGAGCATTGATGGCCAGGTGCATTAGCAGACCAAGTGTGTGTACCAGTCTTCCGAGCACCAGGTGGTCACTGCCCAAAAGGTCAAAGGTCACCTGCGCTCTTTAAAAATAAAAAATAAAATAAATTATATATCTAAATCTCCAACAGTGAATTAATCAAACTCAATATTTTTCAGTTACCATAGTTTATTACCATAGCAGAGTCACTAAGAAATCGTCTCCATGACCGTAACCATGACAACGAAACAAAGACATAGTCGCCATTGCAATTGTTCACTAGTGGTGAAATAATCTAACTACAGTACTACTATAGTAACTACAGGGAGCGCTACTATAGTAATGTTTAGACTGTCTGGAACATACACTTACTACACACTAGTGTTAATTTCGTCACCTATTTTTAATTTAGTCTTAGTCTTAGTCTTGTGCCAAATGTCCTTGTTAGTTTTAGTCATATTTAGACATTCACATATCTTTTTTTGTTAGTCAAGTTTTAGTCGACTTAAAGTCTCGTCATTTTAGTCTAGTTTTAGTCAAAAGAAAACTCAAGGTATCTTAGTCAAGTTTTAGTCGACTAAAAGTCTTTTAATTTTAGTCTAGTTTTAGTCAAAAAATTGTAGTCTTTTTTTTAAAATAACACATTATTACTGAGATTATTACTGATAAACATTTCAGTAAAAAAGTGTTTCACATATCTCAAACATTGGTTAAATGTCATAATTACCTGACAAAATACACTTGTTGAATGAATTTTGTTGAATGCAAATGTTAAATGTGTCTGGTTTTCAATTTCTGATTTAGGAGACACATTCACAAATGATTAACCTGTTCTGAAGAGTATTTTATTTTAACCAACACAATTCAAAAGCTGGGGCCCAACAGACTCCGACTGACAACTTAAGTTACAAAGGTTTTTAAAACTGTCTTGGTTGCCTTGTGTCTCATGTTTCTGTTCAAATCAGAAATAAAATAAATATACTCAGAAAAACTGAAAAGAATAGGCCTACTTTACTGTGGGCCTAAAATACAACCTATTTACAGTCCGCGAATCACAAAAGTATCAGTGAGAAGTTGAGAACACTCGTTTAAACAGTGCATACGCTCGAACTTGACTGCACATCACATTTTTTACTTTATTGATACTGCTTTTAATCGTAATGCAAAGACCGGTCATCGGGACATAAGCTGTCATGTACAATAAAAGAGCCTGCGCAGCGACAGGAAATATAATTTAACACAAAAATCCTGCCTAGACAGTGGACTTGCGATCAGGAGTTTTTTTTGAGCGGCGTGTGGACGAATTCTTTCTACGCACACACTAAACAGCGCGAAGCCGTGAACTCGTTCTGAATAATTTAAAGGTGTAACAGCTGATGAAAAAGCAGAGACAATAATGCATGTCATTATTGTTATTCGTCAACAATAATGCATGTTAATTTAGTCTTAGCGTTTTTGTACAGTGGTGCAGTCTTGTCATCGTCTCGTCTTAGTCATGAAAAAAAAGGTTGTTGACGAACATATTTCGTCTCGTCTGACGAAATTAACACTACTACACACACACACACCTGTCGTAGTTTCTCAACAAGGGAAAGAAGAAGTAGCCAGCGACAGGAGCATAGCGGTTCGGAGTGGCTTTATGAGGTTGTGACACACCCTAAAACCACATGTGATGCACGCGCACACACACACACACACAAAAAAAACACATTCATGGTGTATTATAAATATTACAAAATTTTACCTTTATATGTTTAAATCTTTATAAATGTGTGTACAATGAAGAATATCAATGAGTGACGAATGTCTCTGTGTGTGTACGTTTGTAGTGCTTTCTTGGTTGTGTGTGTTTATTTACTTCTGTAGTTTAACACTATGTATGTTTTGGGTATATCTGTAGTGTGTATACATCTGCAGAGCTGTAATTTTAGTGTATGTGTTATGTACTTCTGTGTTTCACTGCATGTTTGTGTGTGTTTTATGTATTTTTGTAGTGTTTCACTGTTGTATGTGTGTGCGTTTGTTACCTTACTAATGCGCCGTGTCTTACTCTGAATGCGTTTTTCCACGACCTCTCGCCAGTGTTCCACGTCACCGAACCTGTCCAGTGGTGTCACCTTGGCATCTGAATGTAACTCCACCCTCTTCTCTGTGATTGGCTCAGAGAGCTCCTGGGCAGCGACAGTAAGGACCTGAAAGAAAACCAGACACACTGTAACACGTTTAACAAAGTTCAGTGTTTAACATGAACGTTTAACACAATTCTGGATCATCTGAATGTAACCATTATTAGAATTCTATTATTATTATTTAAAGATAAACAATGACACGTTTACCTGAAGGATGTCGAGCCTCTGTCTCAGGCTGTAGTTCAGAGAGTAAAACTCAGCAGTCAGATATTCCACCACCTGAGAGACGGACATTATTCACTTTTTATTAGTCATAATTTTAATAATAAAACTTCAAAATGCTTTAACATGAAATAAAAATAGGGAAAATATTAGTGAAGTGTGTGTGCTGTCTTACCGGCTGTGTGTGTGTGACAGCTACGGCCACCATTGCGTTCTGTCGGAGTGTATAGAAGCCTGTGGTGTTGTACCTGTCTTCCAGGTGTAGGAGCACTTTACTAAACTGTACACTCACCTGTTACACACACACACACACACACACACACACACACACACACACACACACACACATGTATTAAGCTTTTAACCAGCTAGCGCCTTAATGAGGTTTCAGGGAACCTTTCACTGACTGCTCACCTCTCGTGTGGTGCTGACGTTTCGCCTCAGAAGACCATCTGCTGCCTGAAGACTCAGTTCCACCCTCTCTGGGTCATCAGAGGACAACAGGGCTGTCAATCAAACACAACCTACGTCATCATATAACTCTTATGGTACCAGAAAGCTTCCAGTTAGATCTTAGCAGGAACTAAATCATAAAGCTAGCAGAAATGCTCATGGCTACGAAGGAACATATTGTTCAACACCCAGACACATGAGTTCATGAAGGAAAAAAATATTCATTATCTCATTATAATTTGGTACAACTTTGGTACTCATTAATACAATTAAACAGACCGGGCCACACAGATCATTTCTCTTAGCTCTGTTTATGTTTTTGGTTTTATGTACTGTTGGGACTGAACTGCTTGAGTTTTACCTTTAAGATGTCCTGGTTCTGTATACACAGAGCGTAATGTAAGGATGGCTGACCCGATGGCTCAGAAAAGGATCGGCGAGCGTGGTCATTAAAAATGATGGCACCTTGACTAGCCTCAGTGTCTCAGTTCTCTACGCTCACAAACTCCAAGCACCTTACACTCTTTTTTTATCGCTCCTCATGCTCTCTATTGTACACATTCTCTATTTTAAACCCTTTACAGAAGTTCCATCAGAAGATACAGTTGACAATTGACTACCTTACCAACAGACCAGAGTATGTAAGGTTGCGTGACTATGTGTCTGAGGTGGTAGTCTACAGCACCGGGGCTCCCAGGGCACGGTGCTCTCCCTGTTCCTTTTCACACTGTACACACTGGATGTCAGTTAGAACACTGCCACCTGGCACCTTCAAAGGTTCTCAGATGATCATGATAAGGTCATCTGAGACACACACATATCTGATGGGAATGAACAAGAATACAGGGACGTCATCAAGGACTTTGTTGATTGGTGTGAGTGTAACCACCTGCACTCGAACACCAGTAAGATGAAGGAGAAGGTGATTGGTGTGTGGTGCAGTCTCCTCCTTCTCCAGAAGTCATTGATATTTCCAGGGCTTGGACATTGAGTTGGTGGATAAGTACCAAAGTGTCCACTTAAACAATAGACTGGACTGGTTGGATAACACTCATGCTCTGTACAAGAAGGGCCAGAGTCACCTCCACATGCCGAGGGACTCTGGACCTCATAAAGCCACATTGTTCTATACTGTGGTGCCCTCTGAAATGCTCTACGCTGTAGACTGCTGGGTGGGAGGCAGTACAGTGGGCTGCCCATGGGACGCTGTGGAGGAGGATGTTAGCCAAGCTGACATCTATTAGGAAAAACACTTCTAACCGCCAGTATGGGACTGTGGAGACCCTGTGTAGCTCTTTCAGCAGCAGA
Organism: Tachysurus vachellii; assembly: GCF_030014155.1. Taxonomy (NCBI): domain Eukaryota; kingdom Metazoa; phylum Chordata; class Actinopteri; order Siluriformes; family Bagridae; genus Tachysurus; species Tachysurus vachellii. Next base: position 10,444,762 of record NC_083464.1, on the reverse strand, counting down.
CTGCTACACACCCAGTGTAGGAAGGAGCGCTACCGCAGGTCATTCATACCAGTAGCTGTCAGACTTTAAAACACACTGCATTACAGTGATGTTATTGTGCAACATTTGATAATTTTATATAATTCTATTTCTTAATTTCTTTTTTATTGTTTAAAAATAAAATATTTAATATCTGTCTGTGAGCTGCTGTGATAAGTGAATTTCAGTAAAGTTTATATTATTTTATTATTGTTATAAGTATGTTATTATTGTTATCAGTCCAAACTGTTAATCAGGCATTAAAACAGCATGGAGAAATAGATCTTTTTCTGATTATACAAACCCAAATTCCATAACTTGAACATATATAAAGTTAAATATTGTCTAACGAGTATTCTGAACATGACACAATCGACAACCTTTATTAAAAAATTGCATTTTTAAACATTTTAAATGGATGTGTGTGTGAAATGCTGCCACTTGGTGTTTTTTTTTTTATGTCTGATCTGATCTGAAATCACTAATTTTAATATGAATGTATTAATGTCTCACCGTGCAGACAGTCTCTGACGTAGCGGGGCGGAGTCGCCTTCTGCTTCACCTGATCAGTGGACATGTCGTAGGGAGTGAGCTCATCATCACTGAAAGCGAGAGAGAGAGATCTTGCTGAAATTGAAAACTGGAAGAGAGAGAAAGAGAGAGAGAGAGAGTGTGTGAATGTGTCAACCTGTCAAGCTCAGAATCACTGCCTGTTCCGTCTTCTGATGCTTGAGTCGTTGTTGGAAGCTCTGATGATGTCACTGACTGCCCTGGTGAACTCTGACTTTTGGCTTCAGTTCTGAATGGAAACACAGACATAAAGTCAGATGAAATATAACCACAAGCATGTGTGTGTGCATGTGTGTGTGTGTGTGTGTGTGTGTGTGTGTGTGTGTGTGTGTGTGTGTGTGTGTGTGTGTGTGAGAGAGAGAGAGAGAGAGAGAGAGAGAGACAGAGAAGAGATAGAGAGAGAGACAAAGAGAGAGTGTGAAAGAGAGAGAGAGAAGTGAGAGAGAAGAGAGAGACAGAGAGAAGAGAGAGACAGAGAGAAGAGAGAGAGAGAGACAGAGAGATAGATAGAGAGAGAGACAAAGAGAGAGTGTGAGAGAGAAGAGAGAGACAGAGAGAAGAGAGAGAGAGAGAGACAGAGAGAGAGAGAGAGAGAGAGATAGAGAGAGAGAAGAGAGAGTGTGAGAGAAATACTTTACCCGTGTGTAGCATCAGGTGGTTGCTGTTCATCTTCATCCTCTTTAGTCTGAGGCTCCATCAGTGACATCAACTCTCTACTATCCTCATCTGCCTCGTACTAACACACACACACACACTTTCTCTTGAATCATTAGCATCATATGTATTATACCATACTCTATAGTTTGCTTATATGAAGGCGCTGAACTATAATAACACTAAAAGGACAAACATTAAACTAGACTCCACCAGTACACCAGTAGACATATATATATACACACACACAATATATACAGTATATGTATTAAAGTATAATAAACTCTGTGGTTCTCTCTCTCTCTCTCTCACACACACACACCTAATACTACCTAAAACATAATGCATCATAAAGCGTTATTAATATCTTTTATAATAATATCTACTAATTATGTGGTAACACCAGTGCGACTGTTTACTGTACCGTCATGTGGTGTAACTTTATAATTGTTCACAGATCATTATTATTTATAAAGCATGCTTATGACGTTATAAAGCTCATAGATGTTTAAGATGATTGGAAGGGCAGGACTTTGAATTTGACAGTGTGTTTGGTGAAAGATGACGGAGAAAACTGATTTTGTCTTTTAGCTTAATTAGAAAACAAAATGTCCCAGTGAAACCGTCCTGATTCCAGGTTGTGTTTAAAGGTGAGAGGTCACCTGGAATTTGAGCTGCAAAGTGGGTGTGTCTAATCTCCGGCTGATGCACTCGCCCACCACCATGCCCATCCTCCGCACGCGCTCCACGCTGCTGTCCAGCCGACACTGCACTCCTCCCAGCATGCACTGCAGCAGGTCTGTAGTGAAGAACAAAGACACTTTATATGTAAACCTGAAGGAACTGATGATCAAATAACTGACAATAAACCTACATCATTCTGCTAACATCATAAATATTCATTTCTTTATCATTATAATTCACTGAGCCGCTTCTCTGTGCTCCGGAGACAAATTAGTCCACGACTGAAGCAGATTTAACCAACAACAGAAACATTTAACAATCTCCAACCCGATTGGCTGAGTTTGTGGTATGAGTTCCGCCTCCTGGCACAGATCAATATTAGAGCAATTCATTTTCCAAATAAAAATAAATAAATGAAATTAAATAAAAAAAAAAAAATCACATTGATGCTTTACAAACTGTAATTATAAATGATTTAGTTAAATTTCCCAACATGATTATCCACTTCAAATATTTAAATAATAATATTATGTATAAATTGCTAATTTACAATTTCAAAATTTCTAATTAGAATGTTATTAAAATAATAAGTATTATGTTACATATTTATTTAAAATTATTTAAATAATTATTGCACTTACTGAAGATCACTTATTTTCATTCATATAATGTAATTTATTATTTATGAAGTTAATAATATGTTGTTGTTCTTCTTCTTCTTCTTATTATTATTATATAAATAAACTGTCTTGAAGATGCTTTTTTAAATGTATATTTTTTTTTCTGTAACAGCAAGAGAAGTGTGATAGTAGAAAAGATTTAAAATTAAATATATGTGGAAAAACAAACAAATAAACTTTGTGCCATTAAACAAAGCAAGATCTTAAAGAACAAGTCTTTAAAAAATAAAGCAATAATATTTATTATTAATATTCATAAATAATAATATTCATCAAAAATCCTGTTTGATGTTAGAAGTTTATCTGATGATGTGAAAGTTAGCCACTGTGTGTGTGTGTGTGTGTGTGTGTGTGTGAGTGTGAGTGTTTGTGTGTGTTACCTTCCCGTAGCTCTGGTATCTCATCTTGATGGAGCAGACACACACACAGCAGCAGGGATTTACTCACATACAGCTGTTGCTCCACTGGAGTGTGTCTAACTGCACTGCTGTTACACCACACCTGACACACACTGCGCAACACCTACACACACACACACACACACACACACACACACACACACACACACACACACATATATACATATATAGCACACATCATTAAGAACTAATTGAAAAAGTGCTGTGTCCCTGTGTGTGTGCGGTTTTTTACCTGTTTAAGAAGCAGTCTGCGGTCTTTGTCCAGTGCCAGATATCCCAACACACTTTTCAACACCCGCACCTGGCAACACACACACGCATGCACACAATTGGGTAAGCCTCACTCTGTTTGCTTTTGTGTGTGTGTGTGTGTGTGTGTGTGCGTGTGTGTGTGAGTTTTACCGGGTGATGATACTGCAGCAGCAGGAGTTTGTGAGTTAGAACAAACTGAACTTTCTTATTCTTTAACACAAGATTCCCCATCACTCTAGACAATGCTGATGACCTGTAAAACACACACACACACACGCGCACACACCCAGGCGCACACACACATACAGTTTCCACATTTCTATATTATAAATGCATATGTATGTAATGCATATATATTTAGCTTCTACTTGTATATCTAACTCACACACACACACACACACACACACACATTCACACACACACCCGTGTAGGCTGTGTATGAGAGGTGTGATGACACTCTCTACCCAGCGTTCCGGGATGTTCTCCAGCAGTCTGCAGCTCACACGCTGCCACAGAGCGTCTGAGTGTGTGAGAGAGGAGAGACGAGGAGCCAGAGTCCCACACACCAACTCTACACACAAACACACAATAGTAATAATAACAATAATCTTAAAAGAAAGTATTGAGTACATATAATAAATAAAATAGATCAGAGCAGTGTATTAGATTAGATCACACTACACTCACCTCCGTGTCCCTGCATACACACTTTCCCCAACAGCTGAGACACAAACATCACAGAGCAGTCCTGTCCCGCTACAGCACCAAGAGAAACACACACACTTTGATCAAATAACTGAGAAGTGAATTTCTCCATAACATAACAAATATTAAACTAGACTCCATCAGTACGGCAAGATTAAGTGTCACAGATTCCCCACACAGTGACAAAGCAGCAGGAAGTGAAGCCGTGTCTCACCTCTGAGACCTCTGCAGATCCTCTCCAGAGTGTGTAGGATGTGGAGGGCCAGGTGTGTGTAGTACTGCTGCTCCGTGAGTGACGGCGGTGTGTGTGTGCCCAGACGGTTGGCGGTCAGCGCGGGGAGAGACGCCAGCCGGTTTAAGACGACCTCCCGTAGGTGGGCGGAGTCACCGCATGAGCCGGTTTCCACACACCGAGACCACAAGAGAGCACCGACACGGTTAGCAGTGAGGAAGGTCTCCAACACACACACACACTGCTCCAGAGCTGCACTCTCACTGAGGAGAGAGAGAGAGAGAGAGAGAGAGAGAGAGAGAGAGAGAGAGAGAGAGAGAGAGAAAACACATCATACAATTAAGCTTTCTGTAACACACACTCTCTCACATCTCCTCTGTGTCACTCACTCACACACACACTCACACACACTCACACACATTCAAACACACACACACTCTCACACACTCACACACACTCACACACACTCACACACTCTCACACACACACACACGCGCACACTCTCTCACACACGCGCACACTCTCTCACACACGCGCACACTCTCTCACACACGCGCACACTCTCACACTCTCGCAAACACGCACACTCTCGCACACACGCACACTCTCGCACACACGCACACTCTCGCACACACGCACACTCTCGCACACACGCACACTCACTCTCACACACACTCTCACACACACACTCTCACACACACACTCTCACACACACACTCTCACACACACACTCTCACACACACACTCTCACATACACACTCTTACACACACACACACTCACACACTCTTACACACACACACACTCTTACACACACACACACTCTTACACACACACACACACACACACACTCTTACACACACACACACTCTTACACACACACACACACACTCTTACACACACACACACTCTTACACACACACACACACTCTTACACACACACACACACACTCTTACACACACACACACACACTCTTACACACACACACACACTCTTACACACACACACACACTCTTACACACACACACACACACTCTTACACACACACACACTCTTACACACACACACACACACTTACACACACACACACACACTTACACACACACACACACTTACACACACACACACACACACTCTTACACACACACACACACACACACACTCTTATACACACACACACACACACTCTTATACACACACACACACACACTCTTACACACACACACACACACTCTTACACACACACACACACTCTTACACACACACACACACACACACTTACACACACACACTCTTACACACACACACTCTTACACACACCTCTGTGAACTGATGGAGTCCAGTAACACCAGCAGCACCTGGTCTGGAGGACCTCGAAGGAAGAATGAGTCCCACAATTCCTTGCGTTTTTCATCACTCAGATTATGGAACCAATCAGAGGCGATGGCTGTGATCAGCGCCTGCAGGACGTGCGTGTAATGAGTTCGCTGGAATTCTGCCCTGTCCCCGGCCGAGGCGTCTCCACCCTCCAGGTAACGTGTGAGTGTGTGTAGAGCTTCACTGATCTCTGTGTGATCCCGAGACGTGGCAACACTTCTCACAAACGCACACACACACACACGCACCTGCGCCTCAATACACTGCGACTCCATCACACTCACTGCAGTGAAGAAAAGCATACGGGCTTAAACATTTACACTGTGGCAATAAAAACTAACAAGACAAGAACTTCACTCGTACAATCATCTTTTAGACAATAACTTTATAACTTTTAACACTATTTTTATAGAATTATAAACATTGTGTACATCTGTGAATATTTTAAACATTAAATCCAATCATTTTCTATATAATTAGTTTCTTGGTAATGAATTTCATCTTGCATTTATTTATCTACATAATACTTTATAAAGTTCTGTAAATCAAAATACCATTAATGATAAAAAAAAAAATCTATTTATTTGTCTGGCTAAACTTTAAAATACACCCCCAAAAAATGTTTGTTAAAGAAGTTAATATTTTAAATTTCAAATATAAGCAAATTAATAAACAAACAGCAGCAACAACACCATTTTTTAAGATAATTAAAAAGAGATTTATTCTGAAATAGAATATATAATGTATAAAAATTTTCAGCTTACTAAACTGACCAAAAATAAATAACATTAATATTATTATATTTTATTGTATATTTTTTATATTCTATTATTTCCTGAGTATTTGGCATTTTTAATTAAAAATGTAATAAAAATAACACAGTATTTACTCATATTTACACACAGCACTACAAATGTGGATAAAATTCTTAAATATCTCCCAGCTCCTTACTTAGGTGTATTTTTTAAGCTATTATTGTAATAAGAGATTTTATTTTCTATATATAATACATTTAAACATCAGTATATTTTACTCACCTTCGCAGATTCGTTTGTTTTCTCTGATATCAAAATAATGAAGCCATGTTGCTCAGGTCCAAACTGTAAATCCGTCCGTGTAGAAACATGAAGAATAGCAAAGGTTCCGCTTAAAGACCTTCTGCGCTATGAATGAAGACACCACAGTTACCGTAAACGTTCAAACGTTTTTGTTAAAAATGTTGCTTAAGAAAAAACATATAACATGTAATAAAGGCATTTTCTTACATTAAAATGTCGATTATTTTGATGAATTTTATGACACGTTTAGATACACTGTTGCGCGTGGGGAGAAAACCTTTTATCACTGGATGGCAGAATTTCAGAATTGTGACTTTATATCTCAGAATAGTGACTTCATATCTCAGAATAGTGACTTTATATCTCAGAATTCTGACTTTATATCTCAGAATAGTGACTTTATATCTCAGAATTCTGACTTTATATCTCAGAATAGTGACTTTATATCTCAGAATTCTGACTTTATATCGCAGAATTCTGACTTTATATCTCAGAATAGTGACTTTATATCTCAGAATTCTGACTATATCTCAGAATAGTGACTTAAAAATTCAGAAATCTCACTTTATATCTCAGAATAGTTACTTTATATCTCAGAATAGTGACTTAAAAATTCAGAAATCTCACTTTATCTTAGAATAGTGACTTTATATCTCAGAATTGTGACTTTATATCTCAGAATATTGACTTTGAAACTCAGAATTCTGACTTTATATCAGAATAGTGACTTTATATCTCAGAATAGTGACTTTATATCTCAGAATTCTGACTTTATATCTCAGAATAGTGACTTTATATCTCAGAATAGTGACTTTATATCTCAGAATTCTGACTTTATATCTCAGAATAGTGACTATATCTCAGAATAGTGACTTTATATCTCAGAATTCTGACTTTATATCTCAGAATAGTGACTTTATATCTCAGAATTGTGACTTTATATCTCAGAAGAGTGACTTAAAATTTCTGAAATCTCACTTTATATCTCACAATTTTGACTTTATATCTCAGAATAGTGATTTTAAAACAGAATTCTGACTATATCTCAGAATAGTGACTTAAAAATTCTGAAATCTCACTTTATATCTCACAATTTTGACTTTATATCTCAGAATAGTGATTTTAAAACAGAATTCTGACTTTATATCTCAGAATAATGACTTTATATCTCAGAATTCTGACTATATCTCAGAATACTGACTTAAAAATTCAGAAATCTCACTTTATATCTCAGAATAGTTACTTTATATCTCAGAATTGTGACTTTATATCTCAGAATAGTGACTTAAAAATTCAGAAATCTCACTTTATCTTAGAATAGTGACTTTATATCTCAGAATTGTGACTTTATGTCTCAGAATATTGACTTTGAAACTCAGAATTCTGACTTTATATCAGAATAGTGACTTTATATCTCAGAATAGTGACTTTATATCTCAGAATTCTGACTTTATATCTCAGAATAGTGACTTTATATCTCAGAATAGTGACTTTATATCTCAGAATTCTGACTTTATATCTCAGAATAGTGACTATATCTCAGAATAGTGACTTTATATCTCAGAAGAGTGACTTAAAATTTCTGAAATCTCACTTTATATCTCACAATTTTGACTTTATATCTCAGAATAGTGATTTTAAAACAGAATTCTGACTTTATATCTCAGAATAGTGACTTTATATCTCAGAATTCTGACTATATCTCAGAATAGTGACTTAAAAATTCAGAAATCTCACTTTATATCTCAGAATAGTTACTTTATATCTCAGAATTGTGACTTTATATCTCAGAATAGTGACTTAAAAATTCTGAAATCTCACTTTATCTTAGAATAGTGACTTTATATCTCAGAATTGTGACTTTATATCTCAGAATATTGACTTTGAAACTCAGAATTCTGACTTTATATCAGAATAGTGACTTTATATCTCAGAATAGTGACTTTATATCTCAGAATTCTGACTTTATATCTCAGAATAGTGACTTTATATCTCAGAATAGTGACTTTATATCTCAGAATTCTGACTTTATATCTCAGAATAGTGACTATATCTCAGAATAGTGACTTTATATCTCAGAATAGTGACTTTATATCTCAGAATTCTGACTTTATATCTCAGAATAGTGACTATATCTTAGAATAGTGACTTTATATCTCAGAATTCTGACTTTATATCTCAGAATAGTGACTTTATATCTCAGAATTGTGACTTTATATCTCAGAAGAGTGACTTAAAATTTCTGAAATCTCACTTTATATCTCACAATTTTGACTTTATATCTCAGAATAGTGATTTTAAAACAGAATTCTGACTTTATATCTCAGAATAGTGACTTTATATCTCAGAATTCTGACTATATCTCAGAATAGTGACTTAAAAATTCAGAAATCTCACTTTATATCTCAGAATAGTTACTTTATATCTCAGAATTGTGACTTTATATCTCAGAATAGTGACTTAAAAATTCAGAAATCTCACTTTATCTTAGAATAGTGACTTTATATCTCAGAATTGTGACTTTATATCCCAGAATATTGACTTTGAAACTCAGAATTCTGACTTTATATCAGAATAGTGACTTTATATCTTAGAATAGTGACTTTATATCTCAGAATTCTGACTTTATATCAGAATAGTGACTTTATATCTTAGAATAGTGACTTTAAAACTCAGAAATTTCACTTTATATCTCAGAATAGTGACTTTATCTCAGAATAGTGACTTAAAAAATCAGAAATCTCACTTTATATTTCAGAATAGTGACTTTATATTTCAGAATTGACTTTATATCTCAGAGTAGTGACTTTAAAACTCAGAATTCTGACTTAAAAATTCAGAAATCTCACTTTATATCTCAGAATAGTGACCTTATATCTCAGAATATTGACTTTATATCTCAGAATATTGACTTTGAAACTCAGAATTCTGACTTTATATCAGAATAGTGACTTTATATCTTAGAATAGTGACTTTAAAACTAAGAATTCTAACTTTATATCTCAGAATAGTGACTTTATATCTCAGAATAGTGACTTTATATCTCAGAATTCTGACTTTATATCTCAGAATAGTGACCTTATATCTCAGAATATTGACTTTAAAACTCAGAATTCTGACTTTATATCTTAGAATAGTGACTTTAAAACTCAGAAATTTCACTTTATATCTCAGAATAGTGACTTTATATTTCAGAATAGTGACTTTAAAACTCAGATTTCTGACTTTATATCTCAGAATAGTGACATTAAAACTCAGAAATCTCACTTTATATCAGAATTTTGAATTTATATCTCAGAATTGTGACTTTATATCTCAGAATTCTGACTTTATATCTCAGAATTCTGACTTCATATCTCAGACTTCTGACTTTTTTCCTTGCAGTTCTTCTCTGGACTCTTGAAAGAACATTACAGTGGAATTGCTTGTGGCATAGATGCAGTAAACCAGATGATACAGAAGTGGCATATTTTATACACCAACAGCTTCAGGCATCAGAACGTCAACATGGCTATCGGTGGACACACCAGAAACGTTGGATGTCTGGGATTATTACAGACAGAGAAACTGTCCACCAATTAATGAGACTTTTAGATGGACAAAGTGTGGATCTTCGTTCGAGTTCCTCTACGTTGAAGCATATATAACAGTCATGGGCAACACTGTGTCTGTCTTAAAGTCTCATCAACTGAAATATGAAACTGCTGCATCATCTGTTTTGTTGCGTCTACACCACAACTGATTCCTCTGTAACATTCTTTCAAGAGACCAGAGGTGTAGCTTTATGTTGCGTGATGCCTTCAATAAAATAAGGATCTCTCTATTTGTGAAACGACAATGAAAATAATACTCTATAATGTTATCCATGACCATACAGCAAGATCAAAATCAGTAACTGGTAGAAACTATGTGAGTGAGAATGATGAAATATATGGCTCATTTCTGAGGAAAAATACAAGAATTGCAAGAAAAAAAAGTCAAAATTCTGAGATTTAAAGTCACAATTATCTTTTATTATTTTTTTAAAACAAGTTTCCATAAAAAAGTTCTGGATATTCATAAGAAAATTATTTTTAATCTGAAAATTTGGAGTCTTAAAAATGAAAAAAAAAACAGATTTGGAACACTTAGGAAAGGAAAACATTTGGTTTGTAGATGAACCTTACACAACTTTTAACACTTGCACAACTGAGTTTTAGATACACTGTCAAAAATGCACAGAACCCTTACTGGTTCTTCTGGTTCCCCTCTGAGGGAACTGTTAAAGGTTTTAAATACAACACTTTTCAAAATAAAGATACCAAAATCTCTAACAAAAAATATTTAAGAATCTTTATTGATTGAATAATAGTTATTGTCAATGGTTTAGACTTAGAAATCACACATAAACATTGGGGATGTGGTAGCCTAGTGGTCATGGTGTTGGAGTGCCAGTCGGAAGGTTGTCCGCCAATCTGCTACTGCTGGGCACCTGAGCAAGGCCCTTAACCCTCAACCGCTCAGGTATATATATAAATGAAATAAAATGTAAGTTGCTCTGGAGAAGAGTGTCTGCCAAATATTGTAAAACATGTTTAGTACCATGTTGACGTATTATTATTCTGGTGGGAATTTCTCTCTCACGTGTGCGCGTGTGCGCTCTCACTCTCTCTCTCTCTCTCTCTCTCTCTCTCTCTCTCTCACACACACACACACACACACACACACACTCACACGCTTTCTGTTCTTCCTCAAAACCATTTTAAATGATGATGGTGAAATGGGCCTCAAGCACAAACCAGGTGATGAAGTGGTTAAACCGAGTGCCGAACTTCTCCATTCTGAGCCTGTGTGTCTGTACCAAGGTGTGTACACACATGCACACATGCACGCACACACACACACACACACACACACACACACACACACACACACACACACACACACACACACACACACACACAGACTTTAATGAAGGGCACAGTGTGAATAAAGGAATGACAAAAAAGAACTGGTTTTAAATGTTTACATGCATTAGAGAAATTCTGTCTGAAACATGAAATCTGTGTGTGTGTTTGTGTGTGTGGTGTGTTTTAGAAACACAAAGATGTGAGTGAATGCCGGCTGGACAGAAAAGTAAGAGAGCCTCATCCAGTTCATCATCGCTAATTATGTCTCATTCTACACTGTTATAACATTCAGAAAACGTGGATGACTGCTACAGATGACTGCTTAGCCTTCAGAGCAGGGGACAAGAGGGCCCAATAAACAGCAAGGGCCAGACTGTTCCAAGCCATAAGGGAAGCAAAGTGTGCACATGCCCATACAATCCACAGCCACTCCTGGAGATACCTGGCGCATAAGGGCAGGGCATCCAGACAGTCACAAACTATAAGACAGCTTCACCTGCGTGTTTCAGTGACACCGCCCTCCCAGACGCATTGAATGACTTCTATGCTCTGTTTGAGGTGCAGAACAACTTAATGGCAAGGAAGTCCATCCCTCCCCAATGACCAGGTACTCTGTCTAACCAAGTCTGATGTGAGGAGAACTCTATGCAGAGTTAACCCACTGCAGGCTGCTAGATCAGACATCATTCCTGGCAGAGTGCTCTGGGAATGTGCAGAACAGCTAGCGGATGTCTTCACTGACATGTTCGACATTTCCCTGAGCAGCGCCATTGTTCCTACATGCCTCAAGACAACCTCCATCATCCCCATGCTATAATTGTCTTGTCCTGCCTCAATGGCTATCGTCCCGTTGCACTCACATCCATTGTAATGAAGTGCTTCGAGAGGCTTGTCATGAGGCACATCAAGAGCCAGCTACCACCTTCACTGGACCCCCTGCAGTTCGTCTAAACCACTACACAGACGATGCCATTGCCACGACCCTCCATCTGGCCCTCATCCACATGGACAATAAAGATACATATATATGAATGCTGTTCATAGACTTCAGTTCAGCATTTAACACAATCATCCCTCAGCACCTGATGGAGAAGCCGAGACTGCTGGACCTAAACACCTCCCTCTGCAACTGGATCCTGGACTTCCCGATCGGGAACAGCATCTCCACCACAATCACATTGAGCACTGGAGCCCCTCAGGGGGGCTTAGAGGAGGTGCAACAGCTAATAGCCTGGGGTAGACCCAAAAACCTGTATCTGAATTTTGATAAAACTAAGAGATGGTTGTTGACTAAAGAGATGATTGTGTAGAGCACAGTGTGGCCACTCTCGGCTGAACATCAGAAAATCCTCCATAGAGATAGTCAAAAGCCTTAAATTACTTGTTCATTTGGCGGAAAACTTCACCTGGTCACCCAAAACCAGCTCAATCACCTAAAAACCACATCTCCTGCTACCTACTTATGTCTATGTTTTACAGACGGACCTTTGAGAGCACCCTGGGCAGCTGCATCATTGTCTGGTTTGGGTATTGCCCCGTCTCGGATCTCAAGACCCAGCAGCGGCTAGTTAGGACAACTGAGAAGATCATCAAAATCTCTCTTCCCTCTATCATGGACATTTTCACCACACGTTCATTCCTATATTTTTGCACATGTACTGTAGAATATACTGTATGTACACTGGTCGGAGCTGCTTTTAGCTCAGTCCTTAGCTCTGTGATGTTCTGTGTAGCTTTGTTTTTGCTCAGTGTAGCACCATGGTCCTGGAGAAATGTCTCATTCCACTATGTACTGCGTCAGCTATATGTGGTTGAAATGACAGTAAAAGCTTCTTGACTTGACTTCTTATTTACTTTGGGGCGTTTTTATTATTTATTACTTGTACAGCTAGTTTGATTGGTTGCTTGCATAAATATTAGCATATGAATATTATATACAAACTATAAACACTGTAACATTCAATATTACGGATATTGAATATTATGTTGAATTCTGATTGGTCAGAAAAGAAGAGAGTACAGTAAGTAATTGTTTGTGTAGAATGAAGCTCTGCTTTTCTTTAAAGATGGTCTGAAGTTCTTTGTCACTCATGCTGCTCCTCATGGAGGGTGGGGAAAATTTTTTTGTGTGTCCATGGTAACAACTGAGGTATACACACACACACATACACACACACACACACACACACATTTATACACACACGCATCTTATACCACTGGTCCAGTTTCACACTCGCAGACACACACACACACACACACACTATTCTCTCACATGCACAAACTACACATGCATAACCTTTAGTACACACCTCATAAACACATGAGGTGCTGTTGATCTGAAGCACACAGACACACACGGTGATAAGACTTCAATAATGCAATATCCCTTATGTATATAATGTGTGAGTTTAAGAGGTGTGTGCACGTGTCATGTGGGCATGTGAGAGAATAGTGTGTGCATGTGTCTGCGAGTGTGTACCTATAACATGAACCTGGACCGGTGTGTGTGTGTGTGTGTGTGTGTGTGAGAGAGACTTGTGTGTATGTGGTGTGTGTGTGTGTGTGTGTGTGTGTGTGTGTGTGTGTGTGTGAGAGGTGTGTGTATGAGGTGTGTATGAAGTCTGTGTGAGTTTAAACCACATTAACTCTCCTCATAATGATAAACTAACAGTGGTTTGTGTTTCAGTGCTCAGACAGTGACTTCCTGCACTCTGCTCTGTCTCTCTTGTGGGATTACAGATGCCTGTGGATTCGTGAGCAGCTCCTTCAGCCACAACATGGCCTTCTTCCTGCTCCACTGTAAAGGTCAAACACACACACACTTCTTTGTTTTGCTTCTCTGCTTTGTGTCTTATATACAGAGTATCAGTATCAGTGTGTGATTTACATGAACAAAAATAAATAAAAAAAATAACACACACACACACACACACACACACACACACACACACACACACACACACACACACACACAAGACAGCAGAATCTACTTAAAATAAATGGAATAACACACCCTTAGTAAGGTTCTCTCTGTGTAGGGACAAAGACAACATAACTCTGTGTCTGTGTGTGTGTGGTGTGTGTACGCAGGATGAATTTATTTTGATGTTTCAGATGCTACACCCATCTTTAGATTTGTTAGACACTCTACACAGTAACACACACAAAAACTGTGTGTGTATGTGTATGTCTTAGTCTTTCATACTGTGGATCTTTAGTTGTTGTTGTTGATTTGCTGCTCCTCAGAACGTGTGTGTGTGGTCTCCAGCTTTGTCTGCAGAACCAGAAACCTGCAGGGTTTATAAACACGGTGCATTACCCTCTCCTGCTGCTTGTGTAAGTCTCAACACCAAGCTGTCATGCTGTTAGCAGAAATTAATCCACTGCTAAACAGCATGCTATGACAGCATTTCCCCATGTGTTTTATTCCTATTTTTATTTCTTATAAAAAAAAGACATATTTTTATGTTTCTGGTAAAACGTTCACTAAACGAGTTATAACATTGTAGCACATAGTAGTTATATAAATGTTTCTGTGCAGCATATTAACAATTATGATTATATATGAGCTGTTGCTATGGAAACGTACAGATAACATGTTCTCCTCTCACAACACCTTCTGTTCTGACCAATCAGCATCCAGAATCCATATACAGCTTGATAAACTTCACAGACATACTGTATAATACACGTTAAACCAAGAGCAAAACACACTAAAATTAGTTTTCTCTGATCCTTGAACGAGTCTCAAACAGATGTTTATAAAAATATATATATAATATTATGATTATAAAAATCTTTCTCTCTCTCACACACACACACACACACACACACACACACACACACACACACACACACACACACACACCCAAACACAGTGTGTGGAAGTAACCCCTGAAGCTGGTTACTGTGCTGGTGGCACCTACAGTAAGTAAGTACCTGGTCCACTTTTTTTTAAGAGTGTTTCAGGAGATCAAATTTTATTACCGTAAATACTGTAAAAATGAACTATGAGTAAAAACACTGTAGAAAAGCACACACCATCAATATTACTGTTTCTGATCAGCACTTAGACATTTGTAGTCCCCTTTGAGAGACTTATTTAATTTCACAAATTTCTTCTTCAAAATTGACAACCTGCATACTGGATAGCTTACCTACATGTTTCTTACCAGTACTACAAACCAGTAGCTACTGAAACATTCCTTCTAAAAAGAATTATTTTTACCTTTAGCACATGTTATGTGCCTAAATATTTTAAACTAGCAATTATAAAACCCCTGATTAAGAACCTCAGCCTCTACCCCTGCCAGCTGTCCAACCAGAGGCCAATATCAATCCTCCTCTTTTTCTCCATGATAGTATTCTTTTGTATTTTTATAATGTGTCATGCCTACATCGATCAAAAGGTACAGGCTATTTGGTAGTACCTCAAGTAGTAAAGGCCACAGCAAGAGGCAGAGCTTTTTCTTACAAATTATTATTCTATGTTTCTATACTTCTATAAAGACAACGTCCACCATTAAAAGCACTATACATATAAATGTAATTGAAAAAGTAATTATTGGCATATAAATGAATGTTGGCATGGCTGTCTGTGACTGCTTTCCCAAATCATTAACCTGCCGCTGAAGTGACTTTTTCTTAAACTTTCCTGACGTTTCTTCTGCCTGGTATGTGTCTATGTTATGTTAATGTTAATTTCACTAAACCTTATTTTGTTAATTAGAAAATCGATTTAATTGTGCAAGGAATTGTGCTGAAAGTCATGTAGTTATGTCCTGTATCTTGTCACCTGTTTCCCATTACTCCTAATGTGTTGACTTATTTATAATTGCCCTTTTATGTCTGTCTTTTCCTCATTGTTCATGGTTGCATTTGATTTCTTGGTTTTTATTATGTTTTGCATTTACACTTACATCATTTGGCAGACTCTCTTATCCAGAGTGATGTACAAAAGTGCTTAAGTCTCTATCATCAGATACATTAACTTTGGTTCACTAGGTTGCATACTTAAGATACCATGAGTCTAAAATACTGTTCAAGGATTTTTTTTTCCATATATATACAAACATATATACATACAACAAACAGGGAGGAAGTGCTACAGTAGTTGAAGTGTTTCATGAATAAGTATGTCAACCAATTTTCAACCATTGTTTGAAAATAGCCTCAGCTCAGCTCAGCTGTCCGGACCCCTCAGCTCAACTCAGTTGTCTGGACCCCTAGGGGAAGTTCATTCCACTACCTCAGTGCCAGAACAGAAAAGAGACTTGTAGTATACTTTGTTTGTTGTATTGTTGTATGTTTTCAGTGATGCCTTCAGGTAATTGTGTTGGATTTATTTCATGTCATGTTTATGTATGTTATATGGTTTGCCATTTTTAGGACTGTTTTTATCCTGCACTTATAGGGATTGTAGAGATGACCGTGCCTTTACCCAGGTGAACACAACTGATGTGACAGAGGAAGGGAAATAATTCCTCAGGTATGGCTAGTAGGAATTCCTTCGAGTGTGGGTTAAAGAGTAAGGTTTGTAATTCATTTACAACATTTGGCAGATGCCTGCATTCAGAGGCTTAGATTTATCTCATTTATAAAAACTGGGCAGTATTTTTCATGCTCATCATGTTACCTTGTGGGTGTTATTTTTGTGCTACTATATCAAACTAGTAAACTCAAAACAAGATGATTAAATTATAGTTAACGTGATTAACATATATATCTGAAGTACAAATGATTATGCAGAATAAACTTGAAAGCCTGAAAGGAACGATGTTGAAACGTTACAGGACCTATACAGGATGCTGGCAACGAATTAGCTCACAAACCCATCACGTTTGGTGCTTTTTTTTTTTCAATGAGTTAGAGAGAGCTGTGCCACCATTAAATTACAGTGTTGGAAAGTACCTATTGGTCAGGAAATAATGGTGGCAGATAAGGATATGGTGTGCAAAAAGAAAAAGGTGGGCTTATGTAATGTGTTGAAGGTATAAAATGGATTTGCACTGACTTTGCAGGTACTTCCATGGAGCTGCATTGTTTCTAAAGTCTTATTTTGACATCACAACCCTGGACTCCAATATTAGCTTATTCTTTTTGCATTTTCACGTTTGTATTAAATTTGTCACTTTTAATTTTTGTATTAAATTAGCCACCACAGCAATTAAGGGGTTATGGGCCTTGCTCCAGTGCCCAGCAGCGACTGCTGGTGGCCAAGGAAATTGAACTCATATCCTTAGGAGCAAGAGTCCATTGCCTTAACCACTGAGCTACCACTTCCAGGAGACATTTCTTCAACTGGTTTCTTTTCCAAAGATTTCATTGTTTCTTTCGCTGGTCATTGTATGCAATTTCAAATAAGCGAGACATAATGATAGGTCAAAGTGCAGAGGAACGAGCTAAAGAAGTGGAGGGATTGTGTGTATGATGGTGAGAGTTAAGATAATTAGGGAAGGGGGTTAGGGATGAGTGAAAAGGGATATGGCATGTAAACGATGGGTTTTGGTGAATATTGAGAGGAGGCAGGGATGAGTGAAGATGGATGGGCTAGATGGGATGGGGTGATTAGGGATGGGATGTGGGACATGAATTGGAGGATGGGACTGGGATAATTGAATAAGTGTGGGGTATTTGAGGATGAAGTTAGAGATTAGTTGAATTAGTGGAAAGACGGATTAGTGTAGTGGGTTAATGATAAGCAAGAGAGTGGATTGGGATAAATGAAGGACAGGAGGCGTGAAGGAGTGGCTACGATGCATACAGTGAAGACACGGGGATGGAAGAAGAGGAAAAGAAGGTGTGAGAGAATTTATTGGGATAAATAACAGGAAGGGTTGGATGAATGGGATTGGGACTGAAATGGGTGTGGATGGGATGTATAGGGGAAGGGTTCAATAAATGAGAGAGGGAAATGGAGTAAAAGTGGAGGTGACTGAGATGAATGAAACACGGATGAAATGTTTATTGTATTAGTCATCTATTTCTTCTTACTACAAGAGCAGCCATAGGATAAATTATCTTTTTGCTATGTTCTAAATGCGGGTGAGACTGAGATGCAAATTTTTATTTCCCTTGTAGCCTCAGTGCACTACTGATGCTCACATAGATTTTTCCCAGTTTCCAACACAAACCATTTAAGTAAAAGTAAAATAAACAATGAATATATATATATATATATATATATATATATATATATATATATATATATATATATATATATATATATATATATATACATACATACATATATATATATATATATATATATATATATATATATATATATATATATATATATATATATATACACATATGTGTATATATATATATATATATATATATATATATATATATATATATATATATATATATATATATATATATATATATATATATATGTATACACGCACAATGTACACATTTGCACAGCACAAAATTAAATTTTTTAAGACATATTATACAGTCTACACAATCCTATTTGCACATAATATTCTTATGCACATACTACCAGCCATACCTTTATTTATTGTTGTACATATATTTACATATTTATCTGCATTTGTTCCTTTGCACATTTCTTCTAGTATTTGCACTTCTGGTAGATGCTAAACAGCATTTCATTGCTATGTTCCTGTACTATGCCATGACAATGAAGTTGTATGTATGTATGTATGTATGTATGTATGCATGTATCTATGCATCTATCTATCTATCTATCTATCTATCTATCTATCTATCTATCTGCTCATTTGGTCATATAAGATAAACAACAGTCTTTCATTTCAATTTCATTTGGTTTATTGAAAGAAATATGTTCATTTCTTTTATAAATTCGACCATTTATACTTCACACAGTCAGGACCTGTAACTTAGCTTTCTGGAGTGATCTGATATGGACTAAGAGACTATATTGATGCCCCTCAGTATTCTCTGGCTCTAATTCTGTAATTTATAATGTCAGAATCTCTCTACTAATATTGTTACAGCAGTTATCAATTCCACAATGTCCATTCTTCCACGAGGTGGAAGTTAATGAAATCACTCTGGCAAGTGACCTGGAAGTACAGTGCATCTGTCTACACATTCAAAATTCAACAGCGAGTCAGCTGCCTTTTGCACCTCTATCCTTTGAGTGCAGCATGCAAATAAAATGTGCACAAAGGTATTTTGTCTTGTATTATATAATCACCATCAGTGTCATTTTCATTATCATTATTATTAATATTAACATTCTTAACATAATAGTTATTTATGATAAAAAAAAAAAAATCAAACGTATATATTTTCATCTACAGTTTTTTCTTCCGCATTTCAAAGCATGCCAAGGAAATGACAGATTCTGCATAGTGCCGGCTATATGAGTGCCAAGATTTGATTCCTTTACAAGACTCTCTTATGTACAGTACATAAGAAGGAGGAAAAAAAAGCAATCCAGTGTAAATACATTACCAAAATAAATTAAAGCCAAGACTAAAAAATATATACATACCTAACAGTTGTTGGAGAAGTAGATATGTGAAAAAAAAAATCTCTAATTATTTACATCTTGCAAGTTAGGGGGATCTGTAAAGTGCACAGCAGTACACTAAACAAATAACAAACACAAGGATTTTGGTTACATAATAGAGGTGACGACGAGTGTACACTAGAACACAGTATGGTGTCACACACAATTGAAGGTTATGTTAGTATGTTGGTGATGAATGCGTTCCCATTATGAATACATTTTAAATATTGAATTCCAGGGATGTATATGCTGCATTGTCTGTATATCTAAACATTGTTAAAGAGCTTACGTTACCTGGAGAAAATCTATTGAAGGCTAGAAAACCATTTCTTGCCAAGAAAGCAAACTATCTGAAGTTGTTTTAACAGCACTCACCGTTTAAAATACATTCAGAGTTTGACACAAACTTCCACACAACATCAAGCCACATCGTTGGAGAGAAAAACCTGTGCCGACAGTCGGTGCTTTGGTTGTTTGCTAAGGTGCAGCGTTCGGAAACATGAAGATCGATTTGCACTGGAGTGGTTGCTCTAATTACATGGAGGTTAGCTATAGTTTGGAGAGGTATTCAAAAAAAATTCATGCTCGTACGAGAATAATGACTTGTTTATAGGGAATGAGTAGAAATTAGTCTTGCTGCACTTGTATCACTGTCTGTTCCATTAATAGCTATGTGCTGATTAAAAGAGAATGTGCTCTGCAATCTCCAACAAGTTATATATTAGAAAAGGGTGTAGAAGATTGTTGGTGCCAATCAGCAAATTGGATTTTGCCTCCGTTTCTAAATAATCTTTGGGAAAATTCAGGCATTATCCGGTATCTACAAAAAAAAAACCTTACGATTCAAACAGTAATAGTAATTAACCCACTCACCATAGTGCCTTTTTTGTCAGCTAGTGTTACTGTATATGGATGCTTGCCAGTAGCATGCAGCACAATAGTTCCCAGAGCAAAATGTTCTGCTACCTGAAGAATCATATGCAGCAATCTTCATCTTGATGGAGCTGATAAGCTTATTTTAAATGTGCCATACAGTGCATGTCGATTGCTGTACTGTATACAATTCAGTTCATTTTTAACTTTACCTCATATCTCACACACATACACACAAATACATAGATTTGGGTAAAGCAACTGATTTTTTTTTTTCTGCAGTCTTATCCAAAAAGAGAAATATATTAATGTGAGGTTGTGGGTTCTAGGGTTAAGTATTGCTAATAAACCAGGACGTCCCTAATAAATATAGGTATAAAACTTCCTTTTGTCGAAACTTTTAAATGATGCAAACTTGGACAAATATTTTTAACATCACCTGACATCATGCAGGGTTTAATACAAACACATATTATGCTAACTTTAGCATTGAAGCCACACTATATCCTGCAATGCACAAAAAGTTGATATGTTCTGTTATGACATGGCTTTAGACACATCCGATTTCACCCTAATGCAAATCAGCCGATCGAGTATGTGCTCACTTTCCTATATGTCTTTAACCACACACACATCAAGGGAGAAAGAGGTGGTTTGACAGGACAGACAGATCACACAAGGTGTTTCTGTTAGGCCAGCTAACACTAAAAAGTTTAGGAAGTCTTTTACTTTTTTTTTTCCTTTTTTGTTTTTTTAACTTTGGAAGCGCTGCGGACATGATATAGATAAAGATTCTGCAAAATTTCAGTGCAAGACAGGATGGCTACTTAGATTATTATTTTCATTATTATTCATCTATATTAATCCAATACTGGATAACAGTAATAAAGGGACAATTTTAAGATGGATGCTTTCCTTTGGGTGAATTCTGCTTTTAAAACAAAAGCCAAAAGGTTTGAACAACTTTCGGCACACCTTGCTCACCCGCATTGCTCTTCATGCTTATTTAATGTCAGCTTGCTAACCTTTCCACCAGTCTTGAGGACATTTACAGCACAGATTTTAAAAAGGGCCTCCATCCACATGTTGTACTTATGCTGATCACGGTCTTTAAGTCCGGTAGATTTGGACAGTCCTCCTCCAGCTCCACATACGCATGAGTCTCAACTCATCCCTCCATTCCCAACCCAAAGTCAGTGCAAAAATAGGAATGAAGGGAAAAGACCCCCCCTCAGCCCCATGTGATTCGCAAGGAATAGAAAGAGGGATTAAACGAAAAGTGAGAGAAGTAGTGAGAGAGGCAGGAAAATGAGGAGCCTCGTCCCATCTGTGTTTACTCTCTCCACTCATTGTTTCTTCGTCCTCCCTCATTCGTTCCCTCCCTAGCTCCCAGGGTCAGAGCTGTGTCTTTGCGGTGTCCTTGAGTCCAGAGGTGTTTGTGGTTCTTGGAGGGAGAAGCGCCGCTGCATGTTGGGGTCTGGAGGCTCAGCGTTGTGTTCCAGGCTAGACCCAGCCTGTGGAGGGGTGGCTCCTGGGCTAAGTAAGGGCTCCCTCATGAAGTGGAGAGACTCGCACGACTTGCCAGGGAATTCTTCAAAGTCCTGAGGGTCCAGAATCTGACAGATAGATGACAGATGTTAAACAGAAATAGGCAATTTATAGCTAATTATAAATAAAGTAAATTTATTGTCATCTCAATCATATTGACATAATGGCCACTTTATTAGTTACACATTTTTCCTTCCAATATTCACTGGCCATATATATATATATATATATATATATATGTATATATATACACTTGAAAGTTTGTGAATTCTTTAGAAATTTCTAGATTTTTCTAGATGTGTGTGTGTATATATATATATATATATATATATATATATATATATATATATATATATATATATATATATATATATACATATATACACACACACACACACACACACACACACACACACACACAGTATCTCACAGAAGTAAATACACCCCTCATATTTTATTATATCTTTTCATGTGACAACACTGAAGAAATGACACTGTGCTACAATGTAAAGTAGTGAGTGTACAGCTTGTATAACAGTGTAAAATTGCTGTTTCCTCAAAATAAATCAACACACAGCTAAACCGCTGACCACAAACGTGAATACACCCCTAAGTGAAAATGTCCAAATTGAGCCCAAAGTGGCAATTTTTTTGTGTGGCCGCCATTATTTTCTAAAAAGTTTCTATAATTTTCTAATAATTAAAAATAATTATTTGGGCCCAATCTGGACATTTTCACTTAGGGGTGTACTCACTTTTGTGGCCAGCGGTTTAGACATTAATGGCTGTGTGTTGAGTTATTTGGAGGGGACAGAAAATACAAGCTGTACACTCACTACTTTACATTTTAGCACAGTGTCATTTCTTCAGTGTTGTCACATGAAAAGATAAAAAAAATGTACAAAAATGTGAGGTGTTTTATTTACAACTTCTGTGAGATACTGTATATATATTGTACCTAATACAGAGTTACAGAGTCATTTCCAGAGTGAATACGGTCACTCTTAAAATAGGCACATATTCACATTGTAAATTCTAGAATATGGCTTGGACAAGAATTCTGCTCAACAAATACACATGCATGATACGCTACGTTATATCTTAGATTTTGTATCTGGTTAGATATACACCTGTGAGAGTGAGGATAGTCTCTCAGACTCCATAGTTGTGATAGTCTGGATGAGTGAGTCTTCAGGACCAGGGCTTGAGCCGAGGTACAGGGATACCTGGGGAGGTGAGGACACTGTGCTGTAGGCTGGAGGCACCATCGTCATCTGCCTCTGAAGCAATTGCATGATTGCACTGATGTCTGTGGACATACGGGTCTCCAGCCTTCAAAACAACATAATTAATTCATTACATAATGCAATACCTTATACAAGAAGGTTAGAAGTAGATTATGTTTTGATCAGTGATATCAAGTGATCAGGATGTCAGCTGTATTGTTATTTTAAAAGGCAAGTTCCAATGGGCATGTGGTTTTTAGAAGGAGTGGTATTTCTGTGCTTCTGACCTGTTGAGTTGTGTCTGCAGCATGTCCAGCCTGTTCTCCAGCTGACTCCGCTGCTGTCTTGAGATGCTGTGTAACGGGGTGTTGTGCTGAGGTGGTGGTGATGGGAGATTACAGCGGGGCAGCTCCTGATACTGACGACCCCGACTCTCACCCCAGAAACTAAAAATGTTGGACACACCTGAGAGTGCACCTAAGGTAGTGAACATTATGTAAAGTCAAATTCAGTAAATCGTGCATCAAAAAAACAAACAAACAAAAAAAAGAAATACTTTTTATACTTTACTTCAGGACAGAATATTTTCATGCAATGATAAAACAATGATGATGATTCATTTTCTGAAAATCTCTGTGTACATTTTTACATTTTTATTCTGTTTCTATACAGTTGTGTTCAAAATTATTCAACCCCCAATGCTGTAAATGGTTTTAGGGAATTTAGTGTACATTTGTAATTGTATTCAGAATGAAATCCTACAAGGACTTCTTAAAGAACCATATGCAACTAAAATGACATCAATTAGTTTTGTAATACAGTAGTAAATGTTTCTTTTGTGAATTCTTCATTGACATAATTATTCAACCCCTTAAAGACTACCACTCTGAAGAACAGAGGTTCAATGAAGTGTTTTCAATCAGGTATTGAAAACACCTGTGGATATCAGGGAGCAGCAATAAAGCCTAATAAGCACCAATTAGGCAGCTTTAAAATGACTGTGATACTCAGCTCCTTCTAGACATTTACTGGTGTGGTTACAAACATGGTGAGGTCAAGAGAATGGTCCAGGAAGACAAGAGAACAGGTGATTACTCTTCACAGGAAGGGCAATGGCTATAAGAAGATTGCAAAGATGTTAAACATACCAAGAGACACCATAGGAAGCATCATTCGCAAATTCAAGGCAAAGGGCACTGTTGAAACGCTACCTGGTCGTGGCAGAAAGAAGATGCTGACTTCGACTGCTGTGCGCTACCTGAAGCGTAGAGTGGAGAAAAGTCCCCGTGTGACTGCTGAGGAACTGAGAAAAGATTTGTCAGATGTGGGTACTGAAGTTTCTGCTCAGACAATACGGCGCACCCTGCGTAATGAAGGCCTCCATGCCAGAACTCCCAGGCGCACCCCCTTGCTGTCCCCAAAGAATAAGAAGAGTCGACTGCAGTATGCCAAAAGTCATGTGGACAAACCACAGAAGTTTTGGGATAGTGTTCTGTGGACTGATGAAACAAAATTAGAACTGTTTGGGCCCATGGATCAACGCTATGTTTGGAGGAGGAAGAACAAGAAAAGAACACCTTGCCTACTGTGAAGCATGGCGGGGGGTCAATCATGCTTTGGGGCTGTTTTGCTTCTGCAGGTACTGGGAAGCTTCAGCGTGTGCAAGGTACCATGAATTCTCTTCAGTACCAGAAGATATTGGATGACAATGTGATGCAGTCCGTCACAAACCTGAGGCTTGGAAGACGTTGGACCTTTCAACAGGACAATGATCCCAAGCATACCTCCAAGTCCACTAGAGCATGGTTGCAGATTAAAGGCTGGAACATTTTGAAGTGGCCATCGCAGTCACCAGACTTAAATCCGATTGAGAACCTCTGGTGGGACTTAAAGAAAGCAGTTGCAGTGCGCAAGCCTAAGAATGTGACTGAACTGGAGGCTTTTGCCCATGATGAATGGGCGAAAATACCCGTAGATCGCTGCAAGACACTTGTGTCAAGCTATGCTTCACGTTTAAAAGCTGTTATAACTGTAAAAGGATGTTGTACTAAGTACTAAGATTGAATGTCACTTGGGGGTTGAATAAAACTGATAATGATGTGAGCTCAGAAAAGACATTTGTGGTTATTTCATTATAAATGTTATGTTATATTTGTCTGACCTACATGTGCCTCTTTGATTTAATTGTAAGCAGGATGACTGAATGATCATAATCAATGTCAAACCGACCAAAACAATCAATTTCAGTGGGGGTTGAATAATTTTGAACACAACTGTACTTCTGTAAAACTGCTTTTAGACAATGTCCATTGTGAAAAGCACTATACAAATAAATTTAATTTAAAATTGAATTGAAATCAAATGAAAGTCTAAATATTACAGCCATAGTTACTGGTTTTATTTGATTTTTTTCCTGATTTGGCCTTACCTGAAAGGGCATTGCAGGTGTTGCCCGTTTTAGGATCTGCTTCCCCCTCAGGGTTGTCATTAAAGTTTGCAGATGTGCCTTCTGCTTGAGAGAGCTCCAATAATGTTGTTGGTAGAATGGAGCGTGTATGAACAAGATCCTCCCCTTCATCACCACTGGAGTGCGAAGAGATTGAACTGCGAGGCCCCTCAAGGTCCGGTTTTAGGCCCTCATTCTGGTTACTCCTGGCATGTTTCCTGTTACGTCGCACTGGCTTCTGATTCTTCTTGATCTCTCCTGCATCAGCATCGTCTTACAAAAGACAGAAACAATACTAGATAAATGGCTTACCACCAGAGCAGTCATAAACTTTAAGGCAAAATAAGTTACATATTAGAATGTAGGCAAATATGCAGTACGTTGTTCTTATATTATTTTGGAAATTACCTTTTTCTGTTCGCCGTCGGAAGGAAAGCTTTCTTTTGCGGAGTTTGTTAAAGCCAGTGCAGTCCGAGTCATCGCTGCTCGGTGACCCAGGAATCATGTTGGTCTACAATAATAAGTCTCATATCATTATAGTGGCAATTTAGCAAAGTGGTTCCTTTCCAGTTTGTGTCAACAGTTTGGGGAAGTGTGTGTGGAAAGCTGTGATGGTCAGATGTCCACATACTTTACAGTGCATATATTGCATGTGAGAAATGATGATGATGAAAAAAAATATTGTTTGAATATATAAGGGTCTTGCTCGAAAGCAATGACTTACATCTCTCAGGTTGAAGGTGATCTCCAGGTTGCTCCAGAAGTAATCTGAGAACTCTGGATACATGTCCAGAACCTCTAGAACATCCTCTCTGTGGATCTTGTGCAAGTCACAGTAAGTAAGAGCCCTGACATCAGCGTTGGACTTGCCTGGTCGAGCATACAGGTTGATAGGCTCACCAAATATATCATTCTTTCCTGTGGAAATAAAGAATACAATATAAAGATAGGAACAAATGTTAGGTATATACATAGTGAATTCTTTTTTGTTATTTTCTGTACCAAAAGAATAGGTGGTTGTATATAAGTTGGATAGGTACATATTAAGTGATACAAAGTCACTGATTTTTTTTTTTCTTATAGCTGAAAAAACTGTTACTTTCATTTAATTTCCAGCAGATGGCAGTAAAACCTGCAAAATCATACAGAAATAACCCAAATATATTGCTGTGTATTGCTCAACACAAGTGATGCAAGTGTTTACAAATCATCTTAGAAATACACTTCTTTAAAATAGTAACCATGTAATATCATTTTGTTACACTCTACCCAAGTACTAAATAAAATAATGTAACCATTAGTGAATAAATAAAGATTTGTAAACCAAATGTTTAGGTATTTACCTAAAATGGCCACCACCACATCTCCACGTAATATTTCAATGGATCCTCTGGAAATAAAGTAAAGGGCTGAGAGCACATCACCCGCATGGACCAAGGTGTCACCCGGTGGAGCGTGAGTAGTTTTGAATTTCATTGCCAGGGCTCGCAGGCAACCTTTACTGGATCCTTTAAAAGCTTTACAGTTCTGCAGTAAAGTACGATTCAGGTGCAGGCATATATCTGCCTGAAGACACTCAGGAAAGCCTTTCAGTACCTGTAGTCATAGAAGGAAAAGTGTGAGAGAGAGAACAAGGCTTAAAATGAACAACAACAAAAAAGGAATTGGAGTAAAAATAAAAAAAAACATTAAATACCATAACTAAGAAATCAAATGCAAAGCTGAGGCCTCAATTAGCAGAGTTTAAACTAACATAAAGCACATTAAATATATACATAAAATATATAGTCCATTAATGAACTATTTAGACACTGTAAAATTTCCTTATTTGTTACTGTGTGATGTTATAAGATAAAAAAATAAAAGGGAAAAATGAAATGATCTGAATCCACTGATGGGGCTTGTTATGACCCTCAAACTGAGATGAAATGCATCCTCTTTCTATTGATCAATCTTTAATCTTCAGTAACTACTTTATGGCTGTCAGAATCCTGTCAGATCTGAAGCTAATTCTGGTCACACTGGGTACAAAGCAGTAAAATTTATTCCGAATAGGACACCAGTCTGTGTAGGGCACCATGCGCACACACAGATATCCATGGGCAATTCAGCATCCGTCTATCTAGATATTCTTGGACACTGGGACGAAACCTGAGAACCAAGAGGCAACCCATAAGAAAATGGGGAGAATATACAGGAACACATAGACAGCAACTCAAACTCAAACTGTAATCAAGGACCCTGGAGCTGTGAGGCAGAAATGCTACGTACTGAAGAACCATGTCACCTTGCCTACAGTGTCAGAATTCAGCTGATTGGGCATGACTGAATATGACACAGCTATATTTGTTTAAAGGTGATGAAAGCATGCTTATGTAAAAACAAGCAATGCAGTGAATGGAAATTTTCCATTGAACCATAAACGCCTCATATCTATAAAAGGAAATTAATATGTGGATATACTGGGAGGATTGAGGGAAAGATGAATGGATCATAGTACAGATATTTCTTGAAGGGTATCCTGTTTAAGAGCTTCCAAGACATCCATCTGGGGCAAAGATTCACCTTCTAAGAGTGAACAATGGTCCAATAAATGAACTAAAATAAAACAGAATTGGCTTTAGGAAAAATCTATGAATGTTTCTGAGTTCATGTATGCCCGGACAGCTCTACGGCACTTCTGATCTCCAGTATGGTTCAAAGTTTTATCTTTCCACACAACACTGACTCAAAACACACAACTAAATCAATACAGAAGTTGGTTCAGTATCCAACTATGAATGTCTTTAACTGGCCCAACTAAAGCCTGGACATTAGCGTCCAATGAAATTCCAATTCCATCCTGAAAGAGCTTGAGAAGTTCTCCAGAGAAGGATTTTCAAATGTGCTATGACTGTAGCATCACTCCCAAGATGACTTTTGGCTATAATCCCTGCCAATGGTGTTTAGGTAAAATGCTAAATAAAAGGTCTGAGTGCTATTGATATGTTCTGCACATACATAGCCTTTGTGACCTGACACAGTTCAGTGACTCTGGCAGCAACCTATAACCCATTTTCAGATGATCAGTCAAATTCGGTCACACCAAGCTATTTCTATCTAATGTCGTCCATCTCATCAGCCTCTTTCTCATCATGAAGTGTCTCTCTGTTCCTGGAATATCAGAGTTTGCCATATTTCCTCATTATTAGTAATGAGACACTGAACGAAGTGGGTGGAGGAGCGGACCCAATTTCGCTCTGAACCATTCTGCTCATCAGAGTATTCACTTTCCATCATATAATGCTCTTCACCAGAACATAATGAAGAATATAAAAAGTGAATGTAATGGATTAGTGCATATACTGGCTTTACAAAGTATTTCCTTTAGCCTTGTTATTTAACCACTGAAATTGGAAATGGAAATAGCAAAACCATTACAATAAAAGAACAGTAATCACAGCACCCAGATCCAGTTTGCTTAATGCATGTTTGATATGAAAAAAGAATTATTTAATGAAACATAGAATGGAAGCTATATGAGAAGAGGAAAAATATTCCTGAGTCATCTTTGAGTCATCATCCTAACATACAAAGAGAATTGCAGTAATATTAGCAAGCATTTATCTGATTATCATGCCAAACACTTAATAGGACATATTTGATTGTGTGTGACTCACCGCATTCATATCGATTCCATTAGTGTAGGACCAGGCATGTTGGAAATACTCCTCCAGTCTTTGTCTAAGTGGGTTTGGGATTTGGTGGAAACGAATAAACTCTCTGACCCGGAGCATCTGAGTGTGGTAGCGTGCTGTACCTGAGTACAGCCGCTGAATGATGGCTGACACATTTCCAAAGATACTGGCATACATGAGAGCTAGAAAGAAATAATTGAATAATTAAGCATAGCTCATATAAATATCATGCCATTTCATTTGCAGAGGTTATCCATACTTCATTCTTCATATTTTCAGTACATTATGTACTTGAATTACTTTCAGTCTTAATGCCTGATATAATTTCTCAAGAGGTTAGCTGTTTTAAAGAGACACAGATGCTCTAACAGTAATGAAGATATGAACATAGCATTAGTCATTTGAAATTTGCGTACCCCTGCCCTACCAGAGGGAAGCCCTCTACTTTGAATTGCCGTCGGGTCAAGGGTGATTTCTGGTCTATCGGACACGTTTTTTTTTAGCTTTTTTGAATGTTTACTGACCACATTTTCTGCTCAAGGTTTGGGATTATCTGCCACACTGACTGCTCTATTAGTTTATAAACATTTTCCTGTGTTTTTTGACAATGTACTTTGCAACAGTTTTTGGATTTTTTGCTGTGTTTCCGCAAATGAATTTCCTGTCCGGTGCTAGGGTGGAAGTATTCTGAGGTTCATTATAGAATACTTCACCTATACTGAATCCAGTGGAGATTTCTCAGCTCCAGGCCATTATCACCCACTATCATTATTGGCCAACCTGTCCCCGGGAAGTCTGAAGTCTCTGCAGACCTTAACCAAAGACCTACTTTTAGGAGAGTACCAAGTGTGTCCTTGTCATGTATCTCCTCACCCGGAAGGCCCTGGACTGGGCATTTTGAGGTTTGGGAAGATGACACGCAGGTGCACATCTCATTTGTTTATTTTGCCTAGATGATCCTGCATGTTTTTCGAGAATCTTGTGTAGGGGAAAAGAGGTTTCAATGCAGCTTCTTCAACTACATCAAGGGGCTTGCACTGCCCCTGAGTATGTGATGGTGTTTTGGACATTAGCAGCACAGAATGGCTGGAAGGAATGAGCCATACATTGCAAGATGGCCTGTAAAGGTGAAAATGTGTCCTTGTCACAATACATCACCCAGGCCACCCATCTGGACAATCTACTACTGTATGTAGCAAACACCCCAGCTTTTAGAGCCAACCAACCATCATGGAGAACATCACACCCCATCCCCTTTGGGGGTCCAATGAAATTTGACTTAGTAATGCAAGAATGCAAGACACCATTTTCAACCACTCTGGGGGCACTTTGAATATTTGGCAATGCCGTATGGACTAACTAATATGCCTTCAGTTTTCCAATCATTCGTAAATGAAACCTTTTGGAATCTGCTTTACCAATATATCTATATCTAGGTCTATGGAGGCCCATGTCAGCCATGTATGTACAGTCCTTCAATGGTTATTTAAACATGAGCCGATAAATTTCACCAGGACACATTTCCTTCTTTGGATATGTTATCAGTCATCGGGGTTCGAGATGGGACGAGTAAGGTACAGTCCTAAACCAATGGATGCTGCTTGGGTTAATAAGGTACGGACCGACACCAATGAATTGAGTTACTGCCATGGGCAGCGTACACTCAAAATACACTCACCCACACCTCTACCAACCTCATACCCTTCCAAGGCATCTCAGAATATCCTTTCATGCCTCCCTCCTCAAGCTGCCCCACCACCAAGAGTACAAACAACAACATTTACATTTCTGGCATTTAGCAGACACCCTTATCCAGAGTGACTAACCTTTATTTTTTAATTTATACAACTGAGCAATTCTGGGTTAATGCCCTTGCCCAGGGGCCCAACAGTGGTGGACCTGGGATTCAAACTTATGACATTCTGATCAGTAATCCAACAGTTTAACCACTAGGCCACCACATCCCACAACCTCAGCCTATCTAGTTCACAACTATCTAGACTCCCGCAGGAGGGGGGCCAGCTTCAGTACCTTGTTGACTGGGAGTGATTGGTCCCTGCCAGTGACATCCTAGACCCCTTTCATATCTTAGATTTCCACCAAGCTAACCCAGATTGCCCGTCACTAAGGCCCAAAGTTCAGAAGTTCAGCCACAAAGGAGAACACCTTGAGGTGTTCCTAGGAGGGGGATACTGTAATGGCTTCATCTGCTATTCCACCACCACCCCATAAGAAGGGAACCTCTTCTGAGTACTGAACAGGTCAAGGGTGTATTTCTGGATTGTTTGCCACGTTGCCTGCCTTGCTATTTTTTGACCTTTTGCCTTTTTCCTGACCACATTTTCTGTTCACTGTTTTGGGATTATCTGACATGCTGACTGCTCTACAGGTTTATGAACTTTTGCCTATGGGTTTTGACTATGTCTTTCACAGTGGCTTTGGATTTTTTGCCCTGTGCTTTTCTTAATAAAACTCTGCAAATGGATTCTCAGTCTGGTGCTACAGGAGTTTCATTTAATTCCAACGTAAAGTATAATTTCGGAATATTCTTAATGTTAAAGATATAAAGTAGCATTAACATAAAAATGACCACCCATATTTGTGAATTAAATGAAAACTTGGAAGTCAATGCAAGCTAAAAAATTTTCTCTTTCGAGGGACTTCGACACTGCATCATGGCTTGATGCTATGGGAATGCCCTTGCTGAACTGGTGTCTGAACACACACTAATTTATTGCCTGAAAGGGGGGGAGGTGAAGAAGCAATGTACATCAGCAAAACTATAAAAGGTCACCTATGTCACATATCTCCAGCTTCTTTGTCTTTCTGTTTGTCTGTCTATCCATGTGAATTGTCTATTTACTTTGTCATCTGTCTTGTCGTATTTATTGCATCCAAAAAAAGCAAAACAATATGTCAAGTAAACGATATCAAAGATGCATGCTGCTGTGCCTCCACTTTTTAACAGAGGTTGATTCGTACACTCTTTGTGTTTGTTGGAGAGTGGAGCACACCGTCAGCTCTTGAGGGAGATGGCTGTATGCATTGTCAGAGATTTTTGCTGAAAAAGTACAGATCCCACAGGGCTTTGTTTTCATGCCAGGTTCCTGTTCCTTGTGGCTTGGGCCCGACATCAGCCAAGGTGGAGCCTAGTCTTCGGTCATGGGACTCGCAGGTGGAGTTGGCATGACGCTGGCTGTGTAGAGTGGTCAAGACCTACATGACTGCAGGTCAGTATACCTGCTGAGTATACTGGGCAAGGGGTTGAAGCAGTGCCTAAGCTCCACCAGGCCACAGACTTAGCCCTCTGTGACACCAAGCAGACAACCTGTGCTATCAGCTGTTCTATGGCTTACATGGTTGTCACATAGGGGTTCTGTGGTTTAATCTCACATGGATAAAGGGGAAAAACACGGCCTTTCTCCTGGACACCCCGATTACCACTCAGGGCCTGTTCAGCAATTATGTTATTTCTCTCGTTCATGGGTACCAGGAGGCTAAATGTCAATCGTCAGTTTTCAGAGAACTAATCATTAGCTGTATCTGGGACCCGGGGCATTGACTAGTCACTCAAAGCTGCAGCTTAGCTAATATAGAGAGGAACAGAAGGCACATGTGGCTGCTTGGCGACTCATTCACCCTAGTCTTGTGTTCCAACAATCCCCCAGTATGTTGTGTCCCTGCCAGCTTACTGTTTAAGGGGTAAGAACGAGTGAGGTTTCCAGAGTGGCACCTCTCTTAGATAATTTGGCTGTGTGGCAACTTTTGCCAAATGTATTTCTATGGCTTCTAGACACCATTAAAATAGTTCCAGAATACAATTTGCCCCAGCCCCTTACTTTAGAGGTTTGTTGCCCATAATGTTGTAAACTGATTATATGCCCTTATTGCATAGAAACTTTGCTCTCTTTTGGACAAATGGGCCATAGAACATAAGAGCCAGGCTAGATCCAGAAGAGCTACATCCAATTTTAGATCTGCTCACCTTAAATCATACCCTGAGGATGTACAGGTATATGCTGACCCTTAAACTCAATGTGTCACAAATCACATCAGAGGACTGGTTTTTCAAGGATACATACTGTCACATTAAGATTCGGCCAGAACACAAGAAGTCTAAATATCAGTATTATTGGTAAAAATATCAGTAGTAGTATCAGATTATAGCTCTGTCTCCAGGCAACTTCATGAAGTGCATGGATGCAGCCCTGGCTCCTATGCAACTTCAGGGTATCCATGTACTGTAATTCAATAATACTGTATAATCAATTGCCTCATTTTAGCCACTTTTAAAGAACTGACAGTGAGACATCAAGATATTACCGTATATATTATATACCACCATATATCATATTCACAAGTGCTTTGATCTAAGACTGAACTCCAAGGAGAGTATGTTTTCTCCCACTCAGAGGACCACTTTTCATTGAGTAATTTGGAATTCAACCACTATGCAGCCACAACTGTCTCTTGCATTAGGCCAGGACCAATCTTTCCTCCAGGCTTGGCGGTTGCGGTGTCTCATGGCAGCAGCAGCTAACATTCTATTCTTGGTTCTACTGCACGAGACTGCAGGGGTTTTACTGCACGAGACAGCAAGGGTTTTAATTCCCACAGTCCAGGGTTATAAGGGTAATGCCCTAGTGGATTTGTATGCCTCTCTTGTGCCCCCTTTCCACCAGAAACCGGGCGCTGGTTCAGAGCTAGTGCTGGTTCGAAGTTGGTTCCACTGGCGAGCCTTCTAAGAACCGGTTTGCCTTTCCATGGGCTAGAGAGCCATCACAGAGCCAAGTCTTACATCACTGTATACAACGTTATACAGCAAAGATAGCGCAGCAGTAGCTAACAACATTCTCTTTTGTCTTGTTGGTCACAGTAACCCTGCCCCAGCCCCTGACACAAGCGGTTCTTAAGTCTAGACCAGCAATGTTTTGGTGCTACTTAAGAACCACTTCTCCTGGTTCAGAGCTGGTGCTTTGGGTGATGAAAAAGAAAAGAACTATTAGGCTCTGAACCAGCACTCAAACTGCCTTGGTGAAAAAGGGGCATTGGAACACATCACAAGGCTCTCCTGACAGTCACCATGATACAATGCCCATGGGTTGGGGCCTTGAACAGGCACCCAACAGTGGCAGCTTGGTGATGTTGAAGCTTGAACCCCAATGTACTGTACCAATAAACAACCCAGCACCTTAACCACCTGATCTACCACTGACCTATATAACAGCTGACAGACTCAAGCTTCTAACAAGCTGTGATATATAAATTAACACATTTCATAGAATTTTATTTATATGTAAAATTGAAAGATCTTATTTGTGAACAAAATATCCACATTTTTGAATAAAAGACAATTAATTTATATTACTGATACTCACATCCGATTAGCATGACACAGATGGAGAAGATCTTCTCTGAGTTAGTGTTGGGTGAGACATTGCCGAATCCCACACTGGTCAAGCTGCTGAAGGTGAAATAAAGGGCAGTCACATATTTGTCCTTAATGCTGGGTCCTGAGTTGGAAATGGAGTCATTGTAAGGTTTCCCGAGCTGACCCCCCAAAGTGTGGAGCCAGCCAATGCCATCGTCGTGTTCAACACTTCCAATGGCGTACCAGATGCAAGCCAACCAATGAGCAATGAGTGCAAAAGTGCACATGAGTAGGAAGAGCACAGCTGCACCATATTCTGAGTAACGGTCCAACTTCCGGGCCACTCGAACAAGCCTCAAGAGCCTCGCCGTCTTTAGGAGACCGATCAATGTAGTTGTCTTGAAAGCAAAAAAGAGAAAGAGATTTAAACTTAGCAAAAGTAAATGTTCAAGTTACAAATAAAAAACAGCACAATTCAAATGCTATTCAAACAAATATAAAATTAATTTAGATACTTGACTGATGTAATTGCCACCCAGGTACCTGTAATTAGTTGGTACTATAAGAAGGTTAATGATTTTTTTCGTACTTGTTTCTATATACTGAGTATTTTCCAACTCTTTGCTTGTTTACTTTTATGATTATGATTATGCCTTTGCCTCAGTTAAACCTGTCTGGTTGTGTTTTAAACACCTGGTCTGGATCATGAGTTTGATTGTTAGAGTGCATCTAATAAACTAAATGCTTAGCATACACATTTGTGTCCTGATTACAACCACCACACATGCCCTTTGTGACTGATGCATGTTAGATGAAATACTATGAGACATAAATATTCTCCTGAGTTCTATATGTGTGGTGACATAGAGTTATGATAATTCCTAGTCATTACACATATCACAAAGGTCATTATATCAATAAAGCAAATAAATCTCAAAGAGATTACGCTTTTGGCATGTAGCCTAGTTTTCTTCCTTAGGGCAGAACTATATGCAGTGTTGAAGCTGAAAGCTGAAATTCTTCCACCATAAGTCAAGTCAATTTATCCATCAGGATCACAGACAAGAAAAGCATAAAGGGAGAAAACTTTACAGTACTGTATTCAGTCATGGTCTACTGCATTTTTTTACCCCTTAAATTGTTGGCTTCACAATTTATTATTGTATTATATAAATTCAGTACACACAGTCTGAAGTAGTTTAAGTCTTTGGTACTTACAAATCTGATGGTTCTGGCTCACATTTAACAAAAACAAACCAATTCATCTAAAAAAAATTAGAATACTTCATAAGATCAATAAAAAAACATTTTTAGTGAATTTTTGGCCTTCTGGAAAGTATGTTTATTTACTGTATATGTACTCAATACTTGGTTGGGGCTCCTTTTGCTTTAATTACTGCCTGAGTTTTCTTTGACTGTGGCCTTCAGCTCATTTGTATTTTTTGGTTTCTTGATTCTCATTTTCCTCTTGACAATACACCATAGATTCTCTATGAGGCTCAAGTTTGGTGAGTTTGCTTGCCAGTCGAGCACACCAGCACCATGGTCATTTAACCAATGTTTGGTGCTTTTGCCAGTGTGGGCAAGTGCAAAATCCTGCTGGAAAAATGAAATCAGCAGCTTTAAAAAGCTGGTCAGCAGAAGAAAGCGTTAAGTGCTCTAAAATGTCTTGATAAATGGGTGGAGTGACTTTGGTTTTCAAAAAAAAAACAGTGGACTAACAGATGACATTGGACTTCAAGCAACTTAGGCTATGAGCTTCTCCACCCTTCATCAAGACTCTAGGACCTTGGTTTCCAAATTAAATACAAAACTGAAAAGAGGACTTTGGACCACTCTGCAACAGTCCAGTTCTTCTTCTCCTTAGCCCAGCTAAGATGCCTCTGACATTGTCTATGGTTCAGGAGTTGTTTAACAAGAGGAGTACGACAACTGTAGCCAAATACCTTGACACTTCTGTGTGTGGTGGCTGTTGATGCCTTGACCCCAGCCTCAGTCCATTCCTTGTGAAGTTCACCCAAATTCTTGAATCGATTTTGCTTGACAAGCCTCTCAAGGCTGCAGTTCTCTTGGATGGTTGTGCATCTTTTTCTTCCACACTTTTCCCTTCCAATCAACTCAAAGTTAACATGCTTGTATACAGCACTCTGTGAACAGTCAGCTTCTTTGGCAATGAATGTTTGTGACTTGACCCCTTTTTGAAGTGTGTCATTGATTGACTTCTGGACAACTGTCAGCTCAGCAGTCTTCCCCATGATTGTGTAGCCTAGTTAACCAAATCGAGAGACCATTTTGATGGCTCAGGAAACCTCTGCATGTGTTTATTATTATGAGTTGATTAACTGATTGGCATGTCACTATATCCTAATTTTCTGAGGTTTTTGTTAAATGTGAGCCAAAATCACTAACTACTTATAACTACTACTAACTACTTATAACTACTACTACTACTACTAACAATAACTACAGTACTTCAGTCTGTGTGTACTGAATTTATATAATACACAAGTTTCACTATTTCAGTTGAATTAATAAAATAAATTAGTTTTTCTAGGCCATTTTCATTTATTGAGATGCACCTGTAAATACTGTATTATATTCAGAATGAACTTTTAATGGGCTCTAAACAGATAAAAATGCAAACACGAATTTGAGATTCAGAAGCAGGAAATAAAACAATATTCTTTACAATTGTGAGCTTTGAGTTATGTATCTGAGGAATTCGCAGAACAGAATCAGAATTCACAGAACATATTCAGGTTCAGATTTAATAAAAAAAAATTACGAAACAGAAAAAAGAATGAAACATCCAGTTTAAGTCACATTGCATCAGTTTTAACTGTTACAACTGTGGAACATTTTGGTATTATTACCCTAGCTAGAGTCTAGCTAGAGTTTAACTTTCTGCCTAGTGATTATTTTAGCTACTAGAATCAGTAACTGTCAAACCTGGCATTGGCAAAGTTTAGATGTTATATTAGAAAATGACTTGAACATGCTATTTCTACTTAGACAGATCTCATGCCTTCTAGGGTGACAAAGAAGACGTCACGATTTACAAGAAGCTTTGCTTACTCCAGTATATTCAAATATTCAAACACTTTACTAAGGAGGGGCAAGGGTTGCTCAAGTTCATCGCTGCAGTTTGGTGGATTATTTATTTAGAATAAGAGAAGGTCAGTGAAAATGATAAATAGGGACAATTCTTGCATTTTTATAAATTAAATTACAAACTAAAATGACACGATGCTAAACCTAGCCTATATTAATTTATAGATAGTAGACAGACATTGCTTGGATTAGGGAAAAAGAAAACTTAGAAGGTCTAAATAAAAAATGAAGAAGTAAAAAAGTATGTTTATTTGTTATCATTTCTTCAAAATAATACTTAAGTATGGAAATAATGCACAATTACTCAAGTGTCAAGTGTTTTTCACTCCAATTGTAATAATAATACTTCTTCCACTTATTGTTATTACTATTATTTAGTAACGAAACTGAAAATCATGTAAGTATGACAGAGAGGAACAAAACCCTTCATCACTGACTCACCTCCTCGCCGTTGTCATAGATGAGCAGGTCGAAAGGGATGGCGGCCACCATGTCAATAAGAAACCAGCCTTTGAAGTAGTGCACAGCGATGCGCAGTGGGTGGCTCACCACCTCATCATTGGCGTTGACATAAGTGGTGCGGAAATTAATAAGGATGTCAATGATGAACATGATGTCAACGACAAGGTCCACGTTGTTAAGTGGCTTGCAGTATGTGCAGGTATCGTTCCCCTTCTCCGTGCCAAGCAGGAAGGCAGCGCTGTATGGTGTTACGATGGCAGTGTAGATCACCAGCAGCAAAATTAGCCAGTCCCACACAGCCTTGAAGGGGCTGTAGTGCAGCACAGTCCACTTATGAATGCGTGGTGCCTGAAGCTTGTATTCAGGAAGGACATCAGCGCCTAGTGACAGCACCTAAGGAAACACATTATATCATTATTGATATAAATGAAATTATCTTATTATTATTATGACACTAAGTATTTAAAAAAAAACTTTGGTCATGGCCAAGTCATTTTCACAGTTTTGTTTGATAACCTCACATAAACACCATATATTAGACCTGACTAGTAAACAGCTCCCCCACTGCTAACTATGTTTCACTGCACAAGCCATTTATTTCTCTCTCTCTCTCTCTCTCTCTCTCTCTCTCTCTCTCTCTCTCTCTCTCTCTCTCTATATATATATATATATATATATATATATATATATATATATATATATATATATATAAATATATATATATAATGTAATGAGGAAACATATCAGGTGTAAATATTGAAAAGAGACTTTCTAATTC
Source organism: Tachysurus vachellii (assembly GCF_030014155.1). Taxonomy (NCBI): domain Eukaryota; kingdom Metazoa; phylum Chordata; class Actinopteri; order Siluriformes; family Bagridae; genus Tachysurus; species Tachysurus vachellii. The sequence continues at coordinate 10,405,224 of NC_083464.1, read as the reverse complement.
ATCAATGCACACGAGATTATATGATCCAAACTATAAGTTTCAGAATATAACGTGTGCACGATCTGGTAAGAATAAAAATAATCATGCACATAAATCTTGATTAGAAATTCAGCTTAGTACATTTATTCCTGTGTATGTTGGGTATGAAATGATAAAAGAAGTTAAGTTTTTGGTTTCCTTACAGTGTTTTTGGTATTACTTACACCAACCCAAACCTCTGATATTCATGATGTGAATATGTTATCCTGTCCTTCGTATAACCTGTATCTTTTTCATGAACATCCCTCTAGCACACAACAGCATCATGCTCTCAACACTTAGTCCCATCATTCACCAGTAATTCAACTAGCCAAACCTTTTTATCTGCATGCTGCTTTTTACTCTATGCTGATGGTCTTATTGTGTAGCCACAATCGGTGACGTCACCTCATTCCCCTCCGTGGGCTGCAAATTAAGTCCGAGATTATTTAAATGTTTACACTGAATAAGTTCGGTGTTTGTTAATGTAGGTTTTTAAGATTTTCTGGACTCCCAAATCAGATTATCCGAATCACCTGGACTCCCAATTCAGATCATCCGAATTAGCTTTAAAATAGAGTTACAAATTAAATAGTAAATTAGCCATTTCTCTACCAAAGTTGCAGGGAAGTGTAAGGATGTGAGAAGGAGCATGACTGCATGTACTGTAGTTTAAGTGTGTTATGAGTGGTGCGTCATTAAGACACTCCCTGTAAATTAGCTTAAAGCTGTTTAATATCTGGATAAATTTTCTGAAAATATCATGGATGTACAGTAGAACCACACTCATCAGCATATCAACAATACTGTCTCACTGCTATATTTTCACTGCCATACAGTATGTTACTCCAGTGTCACTGTTATTAATAATGAACAATTCTGTGACATGATAATACTTGTTTACATGCTGTTTTGAAGACTGTTTTTACTCTTTGCACATGCTGTCTTGCACATTTCAGTCAATTGCTGTTTTACACTATTTATTACAATACCTCATATATTTGCTGGTATTATATTGTGTTCATTCCAGTATTTTTGCACATGTACTGTAGTATATACAGTATATACTCTGGACGGCCGAGTGCTGTGTACTCGGTCTTGTTGTCGTATCAGTGTCAGTAAGAGCTTTGAAGACTTAGTAAAGTACAAAGACTCAAGAAGTGTGAGTGAAAGTTTAAATATTCAAATATTATTCTAATAAGTTATTAGAATGGGAAGAACGTGTGAAATGTCTAGCCTATCCATGCCATCAAACAGGCTTGCTCAGTGTCTGAATTAAACTGTTAGGATTTTTGATCCCTTTATTAGCCTGGCCATTAAACCAAGGAAACTATATATGGATGCACACCCTTTTTAAAACTGTGCAATCTTTGCAGTTTTGCAGTGACACAGATAAAACAAGCTCTTCAAGAGGTCACCAGGTGTTTTTCTGAAGCTGACTCACATCATGGAAAGCGAGTGTAGTTTTTATAAAAAGTTATTTTGCAAGCCTCACTGAGCCAAAACAAAAAAAGAAAAAAAAACCCTGAGCATATGATCCTTATATAAATGTGACTCATGGAGACAGAAATGTCCCCCAGTCCAGAGCTTTTGACTTTTCTGTGTTTCCACACAGCAGCTGTGATGACAGGTGCTGGATTACACATGAAAAGGCCAAACAGGTGCCATGAGCAACAAACTGTCTGCACTTCTACTCTTACAATAACTGAATGTGACCAGAAATAATAAAAAGGTGTTTTAACTACACAGAAAGCATTCTCTCTAATATAGCATCATGGCGCATTGAAAAGCTGTAGAGCCCAGCCTATCTATCTTGCTACATGTCCGAGTAGCTACTGTACATAGCAGCTTGCAATCCTGTGTATTGCCAGTTGTCAATAGCACTGTGTATGTAGCACAATAAATCATGATTTAATCATGTACTAGTTAAACAAACTGAGTTTTCTCTCTCAATGGCAAGCAAAATGAAAGTAAACCATCCACAGAAGTCAAATTCATCCTACGTACAAAAAAGTATTTCTAAAACAAAGTTGACAGTGTTATTCAAATGCAAATGTATAATATATTTATATATAAGGATAGATGTTAGAGGTATATAGTATATAGCTTTTACATTGATTTATTTATTTTAATTCTTATTTCTTATTATTTTTTCTGTTTCTATATTTCTGTAAAGCTGCTTTGAGACAATGTGAATTGTTAAAAGTGCTATACAAATAAATTGAATTGAACAGAATATTTCATTTGTACATATCATTGGGTGCTGATTTATAGCTATAAATTGGAAAATGATAAAAAGAATAAAAATTTCAACACGGATAGTTTTAGATATAAAATATATATAGATTTATATTTAGATATATTTTAGATAGTTGTGTTCCAGGTTGTAAAATCCTCAATATACAGCATCATAGTAACATCATAGAATTATGTATTAAATAGGTTTTACAAGTAAACCATTATTCTGACCAAAGATCATTTAGCAACCAATCAGACTACACAAACAGACACACAATTTCATCACAGAGGAATTATTTAATTTTTGGTTCTGTTTTATAAAGAAAAACTGTGATACTCGCAAATCATTTTGCCTGGATGGAATACTGGATTTTATCACATAGCATTTGTGTCACTGTTTAATAAAGAGAAAAAACTGCGATACTCGCACATCCTCTCAGATCGGCTCTGAGCCTATTCTCATCCACCCACCAGCTCTTCTCCAATCATACAACATCTAACAACCAGGAAGGGTAAAACATAACGCATGCCAAAAGCTGAATAAGGTAACAGGAATCTGCACTTTTTCTCATAGCTCAAAGACACCCACAAAAAAAAAAAAAAAAAAAAAAAGCTAGTGTCATTGTGATCGACAGGAAAAAGACAGTATGGCATGATTGACATGGCAAATTTTCATCTTATGACCTGTGACTCCTGGGCATCAGGATTCAAGTTTATGATTTCTCTCAAATAGGGGAAACACTGTTCTGTTGCACCTGTCAGAGAACACGGGGATGAAAGCAGACCCAAACACAGGGATAACAAAAATAAAAAAGATTTATTAACAAAAAAAGAAACAGTCAGGGAACATAAATTCACGAGGACTCGAAACAAGGACCGGCAAAACATGATACATACACAAAAAAAACAAGGACTCCGTGAAGGTAACTGCAATGCGGAGGAACGCCCCCTAATGTTCCGGCAGAGAATGTCCAAGCAAAAGTCCTGACAGCACCATGAAACCCCTATTGCTTTATTTTCTGATATGTTTTGTACTAATACTCGTACAAACTAACAGTGTTTTAAACATTAACTGGATATTTACTTATGTATTACTGTAATAAGAAAATACACATTATAATATTAGTTTGGAAGCATTTGTTATTTTACTGTAAACATCAGAATTCTCTTTTTAAGTAAACATACAAACAAACAAACAAAACATAAATCAAAATCGTTTTTTAGTTTCTAGTTTTTTGGTTTAGCAAGTTTTCTTGGTTTCTAGTGAAGATTCTATCTAGTCATAACACTTGACTTGACCTGACTTGTTACCCAATATATTGTTTAAAATAGCACAAAAATACTAAAAGGAATTTTATGACATACATTCCCAAAGTGCCTGTTCCTACAAAGCAAAATAAGTGTTAAGGTCAAGCATGGTCAAGTGAGACAGTGAAATCATGGCCTCTCTGACACATTTAGCTAATGGCCTGCTTGAGCATGATGCAGGGGAGGAACTGAGCACTAACCCCAGGACTAAAATTCCCTCTGAGTCACTGCTTCACTGCTGGCTTTTTCTCAACACAGCTGCACTGTTAAATGCCACACCACAAACACACACCGACTTTCACTGTAATGTAGCCCACCTTCCAAAGTGTGAGTGAAATGTGTGAAAATGTCTTTTCGAACGACTGATAAGGATTTCTTTCAATCCAAGGTTTCTATATTCAATAAATGTCAAATTAACATAAAAATATAAAATAGCCCAACTAAATGCTGTCTACCTGTAATAATATTTTATAACTCATGCAATTATCATGAAAGACCTCAGCTCGTTCATATTTCTTTAAATATTTCATGTAGAGCATGTTAAAAAATGAGGTGGTTTATCTTAAATGCAAAACGCTTAACATCCATCTGGATAGCCTGAGCACAATAGCTTTTAAAAGCTTTGACAGCCTTGCTAGCCCATCTAAAATCTCTGGCTCCAGACACAAGAGCACTGACCTAATGTTGCTCCTCACTTCATGCGCCAGAGACAACACGCTTGACTCAGACATCACTGTTCATCACATCTCATTTTCAAGAGTCCCAGACCAGCAGTGTGTCTGCATTAAAGCCATACTCCTGTGTTAGCCTTTATTCAGAGACGCAGCAGATCATTTATAGATCTTCTTGTAAAACAAAAAGGATTCCTCAGTGAACTATAAAAATGCCAAAAACATTCATTCATTCATTCATTTCTATTTGCACAAACCTGGCCTAGGCTTTCATCTAACTGGATGCGAAGTAGGAATACATCCTGTATGGGACACCAGTCTGTGAAAGGGCATGATGCACAAACACATTTGCATATTCATTCATTTTTCAAAACCAATCCACCTACTGGCATATTTTGTGTGGTGGGTAAAAACAACCCAGAGGAACCCCATGGATATGTAGAGATCATGAAAAAAACCACACAGACATTAACCCATGCTTTAAGAAAACTGAGCGACCATGCCTCCCACACAACACTTTGTTTAATGCATTTCTTATTTCATTTAAATTGATCATATAAACCCTAATCTGGATCTGGGGTGAACTTCCATCTTCCATGATGTTGCCTTCTAACTCGATGATCATCAATGGTATACTATTGAAAAGCCATGCTAGATCTCATCTAAGGTCTACTTCAAAGACCCTCCACTATAGTGGATTAAATGACCAGGTATGAAGCTTTGTGTCTTTTTTTTTTCAATCTACATAAAAAGCCTCTCAGTCTCACATTACAAGCGTAGGACTGCAGACATGAATTATAGATTTGATTTCTGCTATTTCTAGCCATTTCAAAATGTGCCAAAAATGCTGCACATCAAACACAGGCAGTGCCCAGAGAGTGACAGCCTCCATTACCAGAGTTTGATGGCAGAGCAGCTTGTAATGACAAACACTTTCCCTGTCCAAAAGCACTGACAGTACCGAGAGTAATGGGGATAAAAATCACAAGGTCTCTTACAAAATGTCTTTGACTCTGCTTGTACTGCAGGATTTCATGATCACCTCTCATATATTAGAGGAATCTTCTCATTTTGAATTCTTACTATATTTATTTGTCAAGGTTAGCATTCTGTGTGCTTTTTAATTTTAGCCTCTTTTTATTTTAACCAATAAAAAGTTATGTGGGGTTTGTCAGTTTCAAATAAATTACAGTATAAAAGATGCTAAATGAGCCAAACTAGTGTTTCTATCACTGAACTACAGTTTAATCCTGTTTTTAGCTGGAACTCCCTTTCCAAAGAGTACATGTAGTCCCACTTTCTTCATCCTGGGCTAATTCCATTTCACACTTTTTGATTGATTTGGCAAGGAGCCACACTGCATGCTAAAATTACAGAAAACTTGAAAAAACAATAGCAGGGCTGTCAAATAGCCCAAGAGGCTTATAGCAAGAAAAAATAAGCTGAGCTCTATGCCAATAAAGGAACTAGTTAAAAGGGATTCAAAAAGCATAATGATATAATCACTTTGAGCAATTTATTATGAATGCTCTTTGCTAGCTCAGGAATACCTTAAAAGTAGATTTATTAATAGCTCCTCTCTCTGACTCCAGTGCATAAAATATTTCCTGATTCCAGATACAGATATGCATAATAAGTGCTTTTGAAGTGAATGCTTTGTCCCTAGAAGGGCTTTACGGTGATAAGTAGAGCCATTATGGTTTCCTCTTTATGAGTAGGCACCTGACAGCATAAATAATATGTGCACCAATGGAGTTAATAGCTTGCACTTATGGTGCAAAAAATAAATAAATAAATACACAAACAAACAAATAAATATAATATGTATTTATTTGATTTTTGCTGAATTTTTAGATAAATAATATAATATTACAGTTTTTCTAGACAGTTTTTCTAGACAAAAAAACATCCCAGAATTTGGCAAAAAACATCAAGCACCTTTGTAGAGTTCTCTGCATTCTTCGGTCTCAAGCATCATTGCAAAATCTATCCTAGGCACATAATCGGGCTAGTGTGCAGACCACAACTATTTAATTCAGCTGTTCAGACTGAAGCAATGCCAGTACAGAGCCACTATCCTCAGATTCAATATTTCATGGGCCCCATGTGCACAGATGTACATATTGTGCAAGAGAGCCAAAGTTTCCCCAGAGATCCATTTCACAGTAATAGGACGCATAAAAATTTCAGAGGCATCTATTTCTACTGTAAACAATGTCTGGGACCGAAGCCTAGGATCTGTCTATATTATACAAGGTCTGGATAGCTGGTTATTCTGGCAGCTCTTGCTTTGATATCATGATAAATAATTTAGTCATAAAGCTTGAACCAGTATTCAAAATATTAAATTCTTTTTACACAAAAATCGCAGCAATTGTCAAAATTTCCTTTTATCTGTATCTTCCAAAAAGAAATAAAAAAATAAATAAAAATGTTGTGTATGTTTGTCAACCAGAAAGTCATGTTACCCACTAAAGTAAAAATTGAGATAATCACATTTAGATTTTGTTCAAACATAACTGCATCTACAATATAATCTACATCTGGAAAAACAACATTACTGCTAGATTTTATAGACATTTTCCAAGTTTACAATAGGAAGTGAGATATCACTTTGATAATCAACGTGATTGACATCAGTGTCTGTCTCATCGGTTAAAGTAAAAGTCACTCACAGCTGTTAAACTAGTCTCATTGCTTAATTGATCTCTAGTCACTCAAACAGCGGTCAGAAAATAAATGCTTGGTATCAGTGTATTTTGGTTATTCCAGAAATAAAAAAGGCTGCTGCCCTTTGCACAACTTAAGTGAGCCTCACTCTTTTGATGACACTGATGGTACTGTTGCATTGCAAATGCTAAAGGAATCATGACAAAATTCATGAAAATACAGTAGAGTTTCATGAAGCTTTATCATGTCTTTACATTATTATCAAATTATTACCCATCAGTTATCAGTTACCTGTTCCTTTCACTTTTAAATAATATTAATATAAATATAATATAATTTATATTTATAAAAAAAAAAAACCCTCCCATTTTTATCCGGGCTCGGGACTGGCACTGAGGGTTAACTCTTCAGTGGCTGGGTTAGTGCCCTTCCCAGGAATCAAACCTGGGCCGTGGCAATAAGAAGGCGGGATCCTTCCGAGGGACCACATAGGGGCTATAAATAGAATATAATATATGAATAGTTTATATTAATCTACATTAATATTAAATAAGTAAAATGTGTACTTGGTGTATAAAGTTTAGACTTCTTACATAAATTTTGTATACCATCAAAACTGATGGTAAAATTCATTTCATCTACAAAGTTATACTACAGGAAATCTCAAACGGTACCTCACAAAATGTAAATTAAACCTTTCACAAATCATAAAAATGCACAAATTAACAAAAACTGTTCTTAAGGTGGTCTTTATCCACACATTAATTCATAAGACTCATGTTGTAGTTAAGGTTAGCTCTTTATTAGCCTGTGATTACTACATGCTTTAACTCATTATTTAAGTAAGTGCTGATTCAAGTATTAGTGCATTATTATTCATGCACTGTTATTCTTCTTCTTATTATTATTATTATTATTATTATTACTTTATTATTATTATTATTATTATTATTATTATTATTATTATTATTATTATTATTATTATTATTATTATTATTATTATTATTATTATTATTATTATTATTGGTAGTAGTAGTAGTATATATATTTATAGCTGACTTCTTGAATAATCAGAGGGATGGACTTTACCTCCTTAAAGACAGCTTTCTGCATGTTTCTGATCTCTTTTGAGAGCTTTTGGAGGCTACATTTCTATACAGCGATTAAAACTTTGAATAAAATCCACACTTGCAATGAATCAGGATTTCATGATCCACATTAATAACAAGCAAGTGCCAGTCACTATGCATGAATTTCCAAGTAAAATACATCAGGAAACATTTTTCAAATATTTTATTACCATATTCATGGAGGATATCAAAAAGTGAGGCTTCAATTCTAAGTGTGTCATTTGTCCCTTTGATAGTAAAGTTGCATACACATGAATGATTTCACTTATAAATCACAGCATTTCACAAAATTTAATCAATTCCTATTACCATTACTGTTTCTTTTTTAATGTACGTTTGTAGCTACCAGTGACAGACAGAGATTGTTCTGTCACCACTTTATTGTTTTAACACATTTTGTTCTTTGCACATACATCACTCTACACCACACACACACACACACACACATGACGGACAATTTAGAGATGCCATTCAGCCTACAACACATGTCTTTGGACTGTAGGAGAAAACTGGAGAACCCGAAGGAAACCCCCAAAGCATGGGGAGAATATGAAAACTCAGCAGTAGCTCAGATTAAAGCCAAAACCCTGGAGGTGTAAGGCAAATAAGATAACACACATTTATTAATATTTTTTCCTGAATTTGTTGCTTAATTGTATTTCACCATCATGTAAAAGAGTTGCTTGGCCATGGAAGCATGACACCAGCAACAAGTATTTCTTAATAATTGCTGACAGCATGGGATACCCATAATTTACTTTAAACATCTGCTTGCCTGCTCTCATCAGAGCACCACAACAAGCAAATTTACCCTAAAATGGTCTATCAAATGTGTTATATGTAAGGCAGCCCAGAAACAGACTATTACGTGTCACTTATAAAAGGATTAAATTAGGTTTTGATCAAAATGTTGTTTTTCTATAAATAATATACTTTGACATCTCTACTTTAATAATAAAAAAAACAATATCTTCAACTAAATTGATAGCCTTCCTTTGGCTGTCGCTCTGTAAAGATCATTTCAGTTAAGAGGCCAGTTTATTAAATGCTGCAGTAAAGATAGTCAGTCTGCTTAGATGATTTTGAAAACTATGCTAGCTCTTCTCACAGTTTGTTCAGACATGAGCTTAATCAATTGACTTTGAGGTCAGATACTGTTTTTCTATATTGCCCCAGTACCATTACATTATAATCAAAACAGAGAACACACTGTACAGATAACAGCAGACAAAGTAAAAAAAAGTTAAGATGACCTAATAATAAGACATTGATAACAAATCGTTTCCAACTAAACAGAACGGAGTAAAATCTGATTATTTTTCCACCAGTAGCAAATCACACAAGCAGATCACACATGATCACACAAGTGACGACTTACTGATAAGGCTCATGTTTAACTCAGCTAAGGAGACTGAGACTGATGTGGAATCTGGAATGGAATCTTTAGATGTGATGTTTGCACATCTGATGTTTTCCCAAGCCACCACAAAATATGGGACATCCTTGAGAGAGACTAGTACAGTTCGAGTGTGTATGAATCTGGGAGAAGGTTCCAATCATTACTACTAAGACCAAATTTATGCCTTTGCATGTTTACGCATGCATTTATGAATAATCTCAAGTCCCTTGGGGAGAAAGACAGCCACCTCTGCAGCAGTAGGCCATGGTCTGATAAAAACATGTGCTCTCAGAACACATGGATTCCTCTCTAATAAAGTCAGTCACGTGGAAACCGCCAAGCTACAATCGGGTCAACATTAGCTGACGTCGACTTTACCGGGCAACCATTAATTTTAGTCAATATGTTCCTCATGTGACATTTAAAGTCATCCTCAGTCAAAGAAAAAACAAATCAGATGCATGTTCACTGCAAGGTATAAAGCATCAGTGAGAGTCTGAGAAAATACTAAATGTTATTTCACATGAGAATCTGGCATTACGATTTAATACCAAAACTACTTCCAGAAACACATAAAATCAATGTAGGTTATTCCTCTACTTCCAAAAGTCAGTGAGAAAAATTAGAATTAAATGATGATTGGTGAATGATTTAAAACCATCTAAACATTACACTGACACATGTATTCTCTGATGAATGCATATTAATGAGACAAGCAGCACAAAAACTCAAATTTACAAAAACAGAACCAAAAAAAAACATCGCTTTTCTGTCCTTCAGTTACTGTACACAATATAGCTCAATTTATGTAGACACCTAACCATCAAATCCATATGTGGTTCTTACCCAAAACCTTGCCACAAAAAGCCCATCATTGTTTAGAATGTCTTTGGATGGTATAGTGTTATAATTTCCCTTCACTGAGGCTAAGAGGATAAACCCAAACTTGTTCCAAAATGATATTGCCTCTTTGAACAAAGTGAGCTGTATGGAAACATGGGTTGCCAAGGTTGGAGTTGAAGAGCCTGAGTTGCTTGCATGGAGCCCTGACCTCAAACCTCAAAAAACAATTGGGATAAATTGTAATGCAAGGTATTAGCCAGGCCTCCTTGTCTGACATCAGTGCCTGACATCACTTACTGTACTAATGCTCTTGTGGCTGAATGGGACAAATTCAGAAAGCAGAAGACTGGAGGTTATTATAAAAGCAAAAGCAGGACTAAATCTGGAATATGATGTGCAACACGCACAAATAGCTGTGATGTTCAGGTGTCTTTGGTGTATGCAGTCTACAAGAAAATATCAAGAACTACATACAGTACATAGAGTCTTGAGATCTTACTATCCCTGGTAAGAATTCTGACAGAGAGGCAAATATCTGCACTTCTCATAAATTGTTCTGACCCTCCTGTCCAAACCAGTAGTAAAAGTAATTTTCTGTGGTGCGGTGTATTGTTGCAGCAGTTAAAATACTGTTTGGAATTTCACCTCTGGTGCAAAGTATTGCTTTTATACAAGTCATGAAAAATAACATCATAAAAAACAACCATTTTCTCATCTTTCCTATGCTTTAATTGTCATGTTCATCAGCAAAAAAATAATCAACTTAAAGAGAAATTGTCACATTTCAATCAAGTAAATTCAATTCGACTCTCTTCTTATTCTTGTAAGAAGATGCTGTTGTAGCCGACCTGCCTCAAGGTTTCATGTGCTCATCTTGACACACTTTTCTGCTCACTACAGTTGTGAAGAATGTTTATTTTGCTTATTTGCACTTACTGTTGATTTCCTGCCAGCTCAAATCAGTCAGGCCATTCTTCTTTGACCTCTCTCATCAACAATGTTTTTCAAGACTATTGTTTGTAAAAATCACAGGAGATCAGCAGTTTCTGAAATACTGGCACCCATGCCATGGTCACAGTCACTGAGATCTGAGGGAAATTTGTACAATCACAAAAACTTGTAATAGAATCAGGGATGCCGTCCCTGTATCTCATTTATTCTCATTTGTAAGTTCATGTCTGACCAGGTTTTCTTTTTGTGAGATTCCGTAGGGTGTAGTAGTGCTATCTTGGTACCATTTCTTCGAGGGCTTGTTATATAATTATACGATTCACACTTAGGTTCTACTTAAGACCCTTATCAAATTCAAATTTGATTTGTTACATACACAATAAGCCAATTCATAAACAATATGACATGTAGTGCAACGCGTTATCAGCTGTCCTCAACGTAAACAGAGAATCAATTATATATATATATATATATATATATATATATATATATATATATACACAAAACCAAGCGAGCACCAAGTGGGTATAAACATCCAATCTGGCACTTGGACAATAGAACTTTAGATCTTTAGATTAAATGTCTGAGGCACCAATTTACAGAATACGGATCTTCTGTTGTAACTATAAAGTTCTACCAGTAAGATAGGTCGCCCAAAAATAATGTACATAGGAAAATAAGAGAGGATGTTGGTTGTGGGGTGGTGGTATCATTTCCCACACACCACAATTTTTAATAGTAAACCAAGCTGGTAAAGCTGTTAGACCATCTTTTTAATCTGCAATGTACTTTAATGTGAAATGCACTTTATGAACATTGCATATACAGTACAATAGCTGTCCTGTCAGTTCTGTAGAAAAACTATTCCACGTACTGTGGCTAGTCTCCTAATCTGTAAAACCTTATGCTATAGTAGAAACATTTTGATATATTTTTTCAATACTGTAGAAAATAATTGTTGCATACCTCATACATGTACCGTGAGGCGATTCACATTTAACTCTTTTTGAATAAGGAACTATCTCGTTTTTGCTTATTTAGTTAGGATGCCAGCCACTTAATATTAATAAATATCACAAAATGTGTAATCCCAGATTTGTTACCATACTGTGTTATACCTCACTGTCCGGTGCTGTATGAGTATGAGTGTGCAGAGTGGGTGGATGAAGAATCTGACAATATTTCGAAAGAGCAGGAGCTGAAAAAGCCCTAACAGAAATAACAAGAGCAGTTCATCTCTAGAGTGTGTAAAGCATTCATGCAACCACATTAAGTTGCAATGCCAAAGATCTCAGAACAGCATTGTGGAATATAGCTCAAGGTAGCAATAAGAGACCTCAGCCACGAAACATTTTTACCCAGTTCAGATTTAACAAATGCAAAAATCAGAATGAATAATCCTATTCTTACATCATCATCATCATCAAATAAAAATGTAAAAATTACTCACGGTCATCAAAGTGCCATGAAGCACTCAGGCAGACTCAGATAACAGCATCTCTAACACACACACGCACAAAAAACACACCTCTCTCCCTTCGGAAGACAGCTGCGGGGCATTGGTGTGGTCCCAGCAGCGGCAGCTGGTGGTGCCAGGCTCGCAGAGTGGCATGGGAGCAGAGCACTGGAGCAGCTCGGTCAGAAGCTTCAGCACCAAAGAAACTACCATGATCCTCAGCACTGCATCGGGCTGCCACCATTGCCGTTCTCCGGCTCTTCAGGACTCGCCGCCACCACCGCCGGCACCTCTCGCAAGGTGCTTCGGCAAAGGTGTACCTCTAGCACCACTGTCGACCAAGCCCACCACATCCCTCAGACTCCTCAGTAGGAGATCAACCCATACCCTGGGTGCTTCTCCAACTTGCACTGTCTTCTGTCTTCTGACTCGGAGAAAGTGAATGCTCAAGAGGATTGTTATTCCGACACGCTGATGTTTATCTGTTCCAGTTGAGAGAGCTTGTAAAGCTCAGAGGCTCGTTTCTCTCCTGGCAGATGCTTCAGTGCTCCAGCTGACGCTCATCTGTTTGATTTTCTCAATGAGTTTCTTCTTGTGATTTTCTTGCGCTAAGCTGAACATAAATAATTCACACAAGCTGAGAGGAGGAGAGCTAAGCTGTGCCGCGCGCGCGGATGTGAAGCAACGTACAGACAAGTGGCTGGACAGCAACAGGAGCCTCTTCACATTAGTGAAACAGTGATGTTGGGGGTTGAGGCTTCATGAGAGCTTCAGCTACAGCCAGAGAAAGAGTGTGTGAGACAAAGATAGAGAGACTGAGAGAGAGAAAGCGAAAGAGAGAGAAAGAGAGAGAGAGAGAGAGAGAGAGAGAGAGAGAGAGACAGATGGAGAGGGAGAGAGAAAAAGAGAGAGGAAGAGAGCTTGTTCTGCAAAGTGATTGCTAAGAATGAAAAAAGTCTTGCAAGTGTGGCATGCTGCGTTGTGAATAATCAAAGAGGAAAGGAGGGAGGCAGTGAGCATGTGAGAGGAAAGTACATAAAAAAAACCAATTTATAGAGTGATCAAAAGGAAAAAAGTATAAAGGAATAATATAAGCACCTCTTGAATATGACAAAGTTATTGGAGCAAAAGGAGATTTAAACATTACCCCTATTTTCTCATTTATTCCCAGTTCACCAATTAGTCTCCACAGGCTGTGTTCCAGTGTGTATTGATTGGTGGCTTTTCACATGTTTCAGAGTGACAGTGCAGTGAGCAGCAGAGTACACACACACACGCAGTGGAAACTGGAAATATCAATAAAGAAGCCTCTATTAATAGCATTGGCCAGCATCACCACCACACGTAAAATTGCTGTAGCCACAAATCTATCATACTTTTTCTATCATAAAAGTGATTAACTGTGTAATCCACATTTATGTATCTGTGTGTGCTTGAGGGAAGTTTCTCTGGTTCAGTGAGAAATCTCACTGACAGCTGCCTTTGTGTGTGTGTGTGTGTGTGTGTGTGTGTGTGTGTGTGTGTGAGAGAGTGTCTGTGTGTATGAGAGTGTGGTTTAGAGAGGATACTGTGTCTATCCTCTGGCCCTGTGGGCAGAAGCAGACCCAGAAAGTTAACACACATGCACACACATGCACACTGTAAAGGTCAGTGAATAACACTATAGGGCAGGAAACACTAGTAAATGTGTGTAAATATATATCCCAGGCAGCTACGTGTTTACCATTATCTTCTCACGTATAACAATTTTGCCACTGGTATGGTCTCTTTGCTAACCTTGCACTGTTCATATTTTAAGTTATCATACCTGATAAATCAATTCAAAGCTTTGCACAAAACATTAAAAGTTATTAGAACATAGGGCTAAAGAATTCTCGAAACTCAGTTGGTCAAAAGGTGTTGGTTAATTATAAGCTCTGACGACAGTGTCAGCTGTAATCAAATCACAGATTTTATATTAACGTGCACATTCTAATATGGTATTGTTTCCATAGTAACAGCTAATTCGCAGGAACTGGTATGAAGGATGTTCCACATAATGTAAGAATAATAACAAATAGATCTTAATATTTAAACAAGAAAAAAAAAAATAGAATCAATAAGAGGGCTTTGTACATGATTACTATCAGTTGATAGTAAATCTGTAGCATTATTTGGAGAATGGGAAATCATTTATTTATTTGTTTGTTTATTTAAAATATCTAAAATATCGAAATAAAATACATTTCAAACTTATTAGTGGTGAAAGATCAAATTTAATTTTCAATTCACTTTAATTTTTTTTTTTGTTGTTATTTAGCACTTTTAACAATGGACATTGACACAAATCAGATTTACATAAAAAATGTCAGATATACATTTTTTTATTTATGAATGTATCCCAAATGTGGTGATGGCAAGGAAAACCTGCCACAGTGCAATTGTAATTAATTTCCCTATGTACTATATAATCACTCACTCACTCATCTTCTACCGCTTATCCGAACTACCTCGGGTCACGGGGAGCCTGCGCCTATCTCAGGCGTGATCGAGCATCAAGGCAGGATACACCCTGGACGGAGTGTCAACCCATCGCAGGGCACACACACACTCTTGTTCACTCACGCACTCACACACACACACACTACGGACAATTTTCCAGAGATGCCAATCAACCTACCATGCATGTCTTTGGACCGGGGGAGGAAACCGGAGTACCCGGAGGAAACCCCCGAGGCACGGGGAGAACATGCAAACTCCACACACACAAGGCGGAGGCGGGAATCGAACCCCGACCCTGGAGGTGTGAGGCGAACGTGCTAACCACTAAGCCACCGTGCCCCCATATAATCATTATCAGTTAAAAAGAAGTCTATTTTGTTGACAGTATATGCTGTTCACTGATGGAGATTTCTGTGCAAAACTGGTAATAACAATTGCAGTTGTAAATCCAGCATAACAGTTGTAGTCGTGAGCAATCAAAGCAAAACTACTTGTAGTAATTGCAGTTCAGAGCCATAATTATGGCTTCTAAGTATATTTCAGTCTGTCCATTTTGGATCATTTTCAGCAGCAGTGACAGATTTTTTAGTTACTCTAAAAAATCTCAGGCATTACTTGCCCTCAATAGTAGCTGACATGTCCTGTTCAGTTGAACGCGTCCAGAGTGTTGGGTCCCTTCACTGCCATACTGCCACAGGCTATCTATTCATCCATTAATGCTGCTATAATCATCAGAACAACAAAGTCTGGAAGGGTATATATGACTGTATGTGAGTCAGCCGTTGTATACGTAATGCTTATAACATCAAAATAGAACTTGTTCATATCTGATTATTTTATTACTTTTTTTTATATAAATTGCATTACATTATCTCCATTTTTTCTATTCTTACAGACGCTTGTATAGAATTCTGACTTCTCTACAGACATGAACACAAGAGCGATACAGTCTACTGGAGCACTTACACAATAGCCTGGACTGGGTTGCCTAGCTACCAGAGAAAGAGAAAGAAAAAAAAAAGCAAGAGAGAGAGAGAGAGAGAGAGAGAGAGAGAGAGAGAGAGAGAGAGAGAGAGAGAGAGAGAGAATAACCTCTCTTGTCTAAATTTAAACTCTGAAACTGAGAGGAGGAGATAGCAGGAGACTACACAGGAAGACTTTAATGCTCAACATGCGAAGGTAAAATAATGCACACTGTTCTCCACCTGCAACTACTAACATCTTAGGTCAAATCAAAGTGCAAAATAATTCTTAAGAAGAGAAGAGAAAAAGAATTTCATAACCCATAACTGGAAGCATGTTCAAAATAATTCTCGTATCTAAAAGCATATGGCCTCACTATCTTCCCCTGCTGTCACCTTCATTCGAGAAATCTGGTGGACCATGGTGCAGATGTGGAACCAGCAACATATTTCAGAGTATAAAATCAAGCAGTGGAAAAGTACTGTAGCAATGCTGAACAACATTTTTTATTTTTAATGTCCAAAAATTGCTTTATATCTTCTATTAATAAACATTTAAATGATAAAAAACTGAACACTGAATAATTGCACTAATCCTATACTGTATTTGTGGTCATTCTATACCACGCCTTTAACCCTGTGTAGAGGAATGATTTATACTATTAATTTAATACTGGGGTGAGTACCACATTTTACCTGGGGTTATGAACCCGTAAAAAAAGAACAAATTTTGCAGTGTTAACCCCACATTGTGTTGCCAAAAGTCATTAGCAAATGAACGGCAAGACTTCACTGAAAGAGAGTTGAGAATGAAACCAGAATTTTTAAACATGATTAGACAGAAGAGTATACATTTCTTCTCTGGTTCGAATTCAGAATAGATGCATCGTCTGTTCCTAGTCTGAGGCATCAAAAGCAGCAATGTGAAGCGCCATGATGAATCAATTCAATCATGTATTTATTTCAATAAAACAATCACTAATGGTTAAAAGTTAAAAAGTAAATGCTGTTACTGTTCAGTCGTATTAGTTATTTATTGTTCAGTCATGTTAGTTAGTTATTTAGACTGTTACTGATAATGTCACTTGCAGTTAGCAAGATCCAACAGATGCAGCTAAAGATTAGCTTCTCTGTGGTTAGCATCAACATCTCTCTATCTCTAGACACAGTTCAGCCCAGCAGTCAAGCTCAACCCTTTAACATGCTTTACAATGATCTCATCTGTAACTGATGCTAATTTAAGTGGAGGGGGATTTCTCTGTTTGTGGTGGTGGAAAAAGCAAGGCTTTAACACTTTAAGCCAGGGGATCCAGACACTCATGATCACATTCTAATATTAGATATTTGATCTTATGTATGAAGAGATGGTGTAGATTAATGTGTTATGAATTTGAAATTCAATTTGTGCATGAACAGAAATAGAACTAGGCTAACCATTAGTTCAGTGGTGAACACTGAAACAGCTTATAAACCAGCACTTGTGCTCTTTTGTAACTGAAAGAATGTTCAGAGCTTAACAGAGAAGCATACATGATGCAGTAGGATAGAAAGATTAAAAAGGGCAGAAGTGTTTGCACTGTTAGAGCATTCGAACAGCTTTGCCAAATTACATTCATGAATTATTCCTAAAAGAAACTGATACAAGGCATAAGCAAGCAAACATCTCCTTGGCTAGGTCATTCATGTTAAACCATCAATTACCTACCATGACCTGGCTGCCATTTGTGTCACACTTTTAATTGCCTAGCTGCAGTTATTTGATCATGATCATTTATGTTTTCGTATAATTACACAACGAGGAGAATTTTTCATATACATGCATTTGATTATTCCAGAAGAAAGCACAGGCAAACATATGATTTACTGATATAAACAAATAGTTGGGCATCACATTTTACTCCTTTTCTTCAAATAAATGATTTGACCTATTAACTGGTAATAACCAGAGATTAGAAAAGTTATAAAATCAAAATCAAAATTCTTCTATGTTGTTCCTGAGTGAAATTTTTATTTCATATTTTTAAATTGCACTCAGCAGTTTAATTATTTTCTTTTTCTGAGTAATTTCAAAAAAGCATGATGTAAACATGACATAATACAGAGGAACTAACTGCATGTTTTCCCACTTCTGCGCATGTGTGTTTAATATTATCTGTCGATTTTGGGACCAGAGAGATCAAAAGAAAAAACATATGTATCTAGCCCTTTTTCTAAAAATGATGCCTAACATCTTGCTGCACTGCAAATCTCTTGAGTCAAGCACTGTATTATAATTGTTTAAGATAAAATGACCTTCGAGATGCCGTAATGCCATGTCGAGCATGATAGAATTTTAAGCACTGAACATACACTTCACTCAGGATAAGTGACCAAGACCTCATTAAAAATTGACTGACATTAAAAATCCAGCTCCATTATTAGAGAAATTTCAGAACAGGAAAGGTCAAGCTTTAAAGAGTACAGTCATTTTGCCACCTGACGACAAGCTCCCAAATGCCCCGGGCAAGGGCAAGCGACTGCAGAGCGGTACACAACTCAGCACTTCTCACTGACAAGCCAGACAGCACAGCATTATTTATGCCTCTGCCGTTTAGCCTGACAGAGAAACTATGATGAATAGGATGAAAATAGTGAACATAAATGACAATAACTGAGGTTCACTGCTCTTACTCTGTTTCATCTAAGACATTGTGTACCAAATATGATGTCTAAACTCTTATAATCAGATATATTGAATAGGTTGTTATGTTGGTTTGCAAGAAATATTGAAAATGGAAAACGTATAAGTTACAATGTGGAAAAAAAGAATAATGAAAAATTGCAATAGAGAAAGGACTAGAGTGCTTCGGTGACATATTTAGGTACACTTTGACCAACTCTATTAATATGCCACCCTCCATGTTTAATTAATACTTCAATTTTAATTAATGGGCAGGCTTAGCCTCTGAACTGTGGGAGAGGCAGGAACAGGAGAGCACTGCGGCGCATGAATTGTCATGCTGAATTATCTGGTTTCATGCTGAATTCATGCTGAATTATCAGTTAATAAAAAATATTAACTGTTTTCATTCCTGTTTACATAGACACTGACACACACAAACATACTAAACACTGTGTCTGCAAACTAAAATGACCATATATAGTCCAAAAGCATGTAGGAATAGGCCAAGAGACATTATTATAACATTATAATGATTTTAAAAAATGAATGTTTATAATTCTATGCTCTAAATGTATCTGTATCTCTAATGCTCTAAAAATAAATTAAAGACACAAATGCTAACATATAGCATTTGTATGTACTGAAATATGGTAAGGAACATGGTACGTTTCACACTTGGGCATGTTTGCTGTGCTCCAAATTCAGGTGAGGTTGTTTATCTGGTTTCAGACCCACTAAATTCTATCAAACACCAGTGCAACACAACACAACACAACACAACTCACTATATATGTATATGTGCTATTATGCACAGTAGGGCACTGTGTCCTACATCGTTCCCTGCTACTCGTGTTAGTACTTGTGTGTTATGGAAACTAATGATGTTGTCCGCTAAAACACACGTGCAGTTACTTTACATTCTAGTGCTGACCTGAGTATGAAGGACATTCACATTCATGGGATTTGCAGCACATATCCAGTTTAACCCACCTCAGACCCCCTCCTACAGGTAGTCTCTGGTTCGGTACTGTGGTTCACTTCCTGGTCCACATGACAGCTTTCACATTACCAGTTATTTGTTCAAACCGCACTCTGTTTCAAACTAAATGTGTGAAATACCCATAAACCATTAGGGTATACAGTAGATAGATGGTTGGATGGATGGATGGATGGATGGATGGATGGATGGATGGATAGATAGATACCTTATTAATCCCAGAGGAAATTCAGCTAATAGCAAAATAATCACTAGTTGGTACGATGCAATAAAACATGTAGTTAAAATCTATAATTCCTCTTATACCACAGCAATTATAAGTTATTTATTTATTAAAAACCAACACATCATATTTCATACACAGGTTCTGTTTACTGCTAAATATATGTGAAGCAGGTTAATTTCTAATAACTCTACTAACCTGCTCAAAAAAAAAGAAGGGAACACTTCATTTCACAGTTTGGATCTCAATGAACGACCATCACTGACCCACTGCCAAACTGGCCATGCTGAATGATGTTGCAGGCAGCATAATATTGCCCACAGCATCTCCAGACTCTTTCATGTCTGTCACATGTGCTTAGTGTGAACCTGCTCTCATCCGTGAAGTGGTCGGGGTGCTAATAGCGGACCTGCCAATTCTGGTGTTCTCAAATTCTTTTGAGTTGCACGGTGCTGGGCTGTGACCATTGGTCCCAGAGGAAATTGGGCCCCTATGCCATACTCATGGAGTCTGTTTCTGACAGTTTGGTCAGAGACATAGACACCAGTAGCTTGCTGAAGGTCATTTTGTAAGTCTCAGGCAGTGCTCTTCCTGTTCCTCCTAACAGGAAAGAGCAGGTACTGATCCTCCTGCTGGTTTGTTGCTCCTCTATGGCCTGGTCTAGTTCTTCTTATGTAACCCATATCCTGGTCTCTCCTCCATGGTACTGTGCTGGGAGACACATTAAACCTCCAGATTTACTTGACTTGACTTGGTCATAAGCTGTGATTAATAAGCGTTCTCTTAATTTTTTGAGCGATGTATAAAATCTATTTCTAACAGCCTTTCGCTTAGCTGACAATATTGTTTTCTCTCTCTCTCTTCAAGTAGACATAACAATAAATACAGCTTGTTTTGTTACTAAAAACCAGCTGAAGGCTTTGTGCTGGAGAATATAAAGTTACAGCTTTACCTTGGACAGTTATAAAGAGCTGGCAGAAGAGAAATGGTACATACATGTCCTCTCACGAAGAAGTAGTTTTTTTCTGTTGCAGAGCATCCATTATACATTTAATGTCAGAGCGGTCAAGGTGCAGAGGACTGTTATTAATGATTGATCTCTGTAAATTATACACTTTAATCATATTAAGCTGTGCAAAGAGATTACTGAGTAAAGAATAAACACATTTATGCTGCACTAATCCTATATTTGTGGTCATTCTATACCATGCCTTTAACCCTGTGTAGAGGAATGATTTATACTATTAATTTAATACTGGGGTGAGTACCACATTTTACCTGAGGCTATGAAACCGTAAAAAGAACAAATTTTGCAGTGTTAACCCCACATTGTGTTGCCAAAAGTGTACATAGTGAAACGCTGTGTGTTGTTAGAATATTTAGGCTAGACACTTAGCAACAGACACCCAATCGGCAACTGAATAGTATGTGTCAAGATCTCGTGTTTGTACAGTCACAGAAACCCCACATTTTGTGTAAACATCAGTTGCAGTGTTTAAGGGAAAAATAAAAGATTTCAAATAAAAATATATGAAAGTTGTTTTTGTCATTCAAAAGTAAATGAAGATGTTACCGTAAAGTAAGAAAAGACTTTCCATGCTTCTAAGTATTTAAAAAAAAAAAAAATTTTTTTTTTAAACCAATCACACACTGTATTTATTCGATCATTGTGGTTGATGGTGCAAATATGCAACTGACCAGGGTATAGGAATGTACAGTGAAAATTACAGATTATGAATAGGTGGGATTAACTGTTAACCCTGGGTATCCAGGCAATGAGCATTGTGAATCATGAAACAAGACAACCCAGGATTCTGTTTACCTGAGGTGAAGTATGGAGGTGAAATGTGCTGTAGTAGAATAATCAGTGTTAGGGTGTTGAGATGATGCAAAATGTAGTCAGTCCTTCCACCCTGAAGCGGATTAATTCCCAATTACAACATTCTCCAAAGTGTTTTATTCCTCTTATACCTCTAATTTTCTAGTCCTAAAAATTTCAATCTAATATAATGGGATAACTATTATATAATGAGAACACAAAAGTGGATAAAGGAGACTATGACTGTGAAGATTGTGCTAAAGACAGTGAATGACTCAGATTGTAATCACCTTGATAAGACATGATTGAAGGTCTGGTTTATTTTTAGAACTTTAGGGCAGGAACAAAAGGTGCAAATGATCAGAAGTGTGAAAAGGCAGAGTGAGACATGTACATCGTCTTATTTGGCGCATTTCTGATTAGTCCATGTAACACCTGAGAGCTCACCATCTAAACACCACCTCATCTGTTTAAGATGGTTAATGCCTTTCTAGTTCCCCAAATGACACAAGAATCTATCAATAACCAGAACAGAACATAACATAACACATGGTACGACAATATAATGTCTGATTATCAGGAAATGCATGATGGTTGTAGTTATACATTTAGTCTACCCTCCAAAAACGGATGTTTTATTTAACTGTATGAAGCAGAAGCATGTGAATAAAATGCTGGAGGAAAAAAGTGGACAGTTTAAAATATGGATATTTTTATATCACAGATATTACAGCTAGAGATTCCTGAGGCATGCCTGGGTAAAAATATCAACGTTCAGGAAAAAAGTCATCTGGCAACACACTGAAAGTATTGTCAGCCAAGCTATAAATATACAGGAGATATAGGATGAGCATGTGGACTTGGCATTCCCCACAGCTATGCTGAACAAATTCATCTCTAACGTTCTCTAACCACGCACACACACACAAACACACACGCACACTCACAAACACACATGCACACACACACACACACACACACACACACACACACATACACACACACACACACATACAGATACAAACAGATAATTCCCATTACCCTTATACAGAACACAGTAGGTACCTTTTAAATTAAAAGCCTGCTTCCCTGCCTTCTTCTAACGCAAATGAGTCTGTGCTCAGCCTTCATGTCTGACAAATAGCTCTAATTTCATCACAGGGTAAGTTTGTGCACAGTGTGATTAGGTGTGTGTGTGTGTGTTTGTGTGTGGAACAGTATGTACCTCAGAAACAGCTTGCAGGTGCAAGTTGTGTTTAATTAGGTTCTGTTTTTGTAGGCCTACACTGTGGAAGTGAATGTTTGTAGAGAGCGACACCTGCAGGTTACAAATATAGATGACTGGACTTTAATTAGAGTTTAGTGAACACACACACACCCACACACACGCACACACACACACACACACACACAATTGTGTTATAGAGCTTTTGAGTATAAATCACCTGACATATTTGCGAGATTTATCAGTCTGAAATCATATCTCAAAATTAGCATACATAAAATGATACACTCCCTGTTTATTATTTACAGTACGGTATATACTGAAAGTTTATTCCTAGTGTTTATTTCATTTTTTTTTGCTGTTGCAACATCAAATGTAAGTATATTTAAACACAATTTTGTTCTACTCCTTTTGAAGCCATGCTTTAGCAAAATAAAATTAAATACATTTTTGTCTTAAAACCATCTAAACACTGCTTAATCAACACGCATTGACAATCATTTGTGATTTGAAGAGTCTCTGTATGAGCTTTGTACATTTTGGCTTTTTTTAAGCCATTCCTTTTTAGTTTTTGCCATGCGCTTCAGCTCATTGTCCTATTAGAACATAAATTTTCACCTTGGACACAGTTTCCTGGCTTGCTGGAACAGGTTCATCAATTTGCATGTATATGACTCTCTCTATGTTGTACTGGATACCACCAAGATTTCAATTTGCACCTGCTGAAAAGCACCCCAGTGTCTGATGCTACCACCACCGTCCTTGATGGAAGGAATGATGTTACCTGGGTGTTGGTCAGAATGTGATCTGCTCTAAACATAACACTGCTTTTTTCTTTAAAATCTTGTCACATGCCTTTTTGCAAACTCCAGATATGCCTTTTTTTCTCAGCCTTTCTCAGAGGCACCTTCCATCTAGCCTCTCTCCTACAGAGACCTGACATCTGAAGAGCTGATGATAATGATCAGTGTTGTTGGACTCTTGGACACCCCTCCAACAATGTTGTTCAGCCATTAAACTGGGCATAAGTGGTTATGAATTATGCACATTTAGTGTAAGCTAGTCATAATGTAGATGTGGTGGGGGTGATGGATGGGGGTGTTATATTTATATCTAAATAATGTATCGAGACTCACTTCAAATGGAGCAGAAATATTTTTCATCTACTTGCGCTTGATGTTGCAATACAGCAAAAAAGAGAAATAATCACTAGGGAGTGATTATTTTCTGGTGTTGCTGTATGTATGTTCATTTTTCACTAAAGTCAATGCAGCCACAGTTATATTAATTCTTTTCAAAGCCTTTCAGACTTCACAAAAACATGATTAATATATTATAATCTGCATAGGTCTGATTGCTGGGTGTGAAAACATGTCATCTTTAAAAACTCTCTCAGTGATGATCAGTCTGACAGAATCAAGTGTGCAATGATTCATTATGATTCACTGAAATTGACTCCTTTTTAAATAGGCTTGATGATGAGTTGTCAGAATGAACCAAATGAAACTTGATTATTGTGCTTCACTGATAATCACACATGACAATAGCCCTCACATGGAGCTAAACATACTTAGTCCTCAGAAATCATTATATCTTGTTGGACAGTCCTTAATTTCTAATGCATCTATAAACAATGCACATTGATCCTTTGTTAAGAATCTCAGATCTTATCATTAAAGGGTAGTATAGTAAATAAAAAATGTTAGGTTAATTATTTACATAAGTGTTTCCTTAACAAGTATCTGTTCAGATATATTATATAATTGACTACACTGCCCCTAAAAGTAAACTTATCAAAACAGATTAAGACACACCTTCCCTCTGCAATAGATAATCTTATATGAATAGTGCAAACTTGAATACTGTATTCATCAAGGCATGTACCGAGGCATATACCTCGTATGGACTGATACTCTAAATTGTAATTATAAAAACATCACACTAGGATATTTTCTTTCTTTCTGTCTGTCTGTCTGTCTGTCTGTCTGTCTGTCTGTCATTCTTTTTTGAATATGATCACTCCCTGACCTTCCACCAACAGCATTCGTCAGTAGCCTTAAAGCACATCTAGTTTAGTCCGACTTCTCTATATGATTCCCTTTTGAGTCTGATTCTTCTTAAGGTCTCATGCTTTTCCTTGCACCTTTTACCTTTAGATTGATCGATAAGCCAGAATTTCTGTAAAGCTGATTTGAGACAATATCTATGGTTAGAGCTTTGATTTTGATCCTGAGACCAACTTATAGTCTGTTTGGAGTTTCCATGTCTCTCTGACCCGGAACACTTCTTGAGTACCCTTCAACTATTCAAACATTAAGCAGTTAGGCAGATTGATTAGGCTAAATAAACTGTTTATTGTGAATGAGTGTGTGTGTGCTCCGAGATGAACTAATCTTCTATCTGAATTCTCTCACACTGAGCCCATTGAGCCTTGTATTTGATCTACTATGACCCTGACTAGGATAAGTGGAAGAAGAATTACTGATTCTACCCTAAGTATTCTTTCCACTAACAACAGTCACGCCACACTGAGTTCATAAAGGAATAATACAGTGGGTCAAGGTGGTAGCCGGAAGGAAAAGACATCACACTGGGGAAATGAAACACAATTACTCAGGCATTCTGATCTACGCTGCACCGATACTGTAGCTGTTACAGGAAATGACAGATTACTGACTCACAGCATGAGACGATACACCGCTGTCCCCCATATCACCGTAACCGGCTGCAGCTGACACAAACACACTGATTCATGGCAAAGAGCCGTCAGAGCTTGTTGGGCTCTTGATCACCGAAGGGGACGACTCACACTGATGGATAAGGCCACCCTTCTGATGGTGATTTGTCACTGTGATGGATGAGATGGGATGGATAAAAGTGGTCTTTGCAAGCCAATTCGATTGCTGTCTCTCCGGAAGACAAACTGAGCTATGGGATGTAACTCTTCTCTGAGCTGGTTGCACGGACTGTACTGACCTTTGGGCTATCTCAGTGAATGTATGAAGAGAAGCAGAGCTCTGATAGAAGGGACATTTTCATGGCATTGTCTGGATTCACTTTTACCCTTATAGGAAGGTGCCAATCAATATCAAGACATTCTCACTCATAAATTTTATCATTTAATGAAACATTTCTATTCTGAAGGGATTACAATGTCCCCACTGAAGGGGGAAGAGAGCTCAATGAATGCTTTAATAACAATAAAAATGATGTAAATCCTGTATTGTGGCCTTCACAGCTGTATGAACTATGGGTGCATTAATGTGTTAGACAGCACTCTCTACCTTCATAAAAACACAATGAATATTATATAGTCTCCTCTGAAAGTACTGGGACATCAAGCCAGGTCTTTTTTGTTTTTTGTTATACACATTTGGATTTAAGATAAAAAATTATTTGATTACATCCGAAATATAGCCATCAGAAGACATATAGACAAGCAAAAGCAGACTGTTTAGAAAGTAATATGACCTAATTCACTGTAAAACACTTTGCTACAAAAGAAATAGACTTTAGCGTAGAATTGTTCATATTATTTTTTCCTATTTTGCTCAGAGGAGTGTGCAGGAAGGTAGAATGCATGAGAAATGAATCATGATCCCATCAGTAAAAGAGACAGCAGAGAAATGCAGAAAAAGACAAATTATTTAAAAAACATCTCTGCGTATGTATAAAAAAAACAGTCCATGATGATATATAAATGATTTTCCAACAGTATACTGTAAGCAATAACGATAAAATAATAGTAATAATAATAATAATAATAATGACAATAATAATAACGATAATAATAATAATAATAATAATAATAATAATAATAACGATAATAATAATGATTATAATAATAATAATAATAATAATAATAATAATAATAATAATAATAATACTCTCGGTTTAATTTAATTCACTTTTTTCCAGGCTGAAACGTGTGCCACATATGAAACATCCACATGTTTAGCTGTCATATTTGTTATGACAATGTATGAAGATCATACTATGTCCTTTGCAGTGCTTTTAGATACTGGCTAGGGGGAGGCAGAGTATATTTGGATTAAGTAATTTCAAATATATCTTTCGGTACGCTACAGTATGTATTTAACTGCCTTTACATATGTAACTTTGTACAAAAATACAAATCAGTGTTTCAAATGAATTTCAAATGTATGCAGCTTTCAGGACAGATTTTATATATATTTATATATCATGTTGGCCTTTGCACAACCTGTCCCTGTGGACAAGCTACCCCTCACAGCACAGTATTGCCTCTCTTAGCCAATACAAAAGGAGGCAAATCACAATTTTGACTAAAGTAAAAACCTATCTTTCTGTATGCTCCCCTGAGCATAACAGGAGAAATGGATACCAAAACGATCAGTTCTGCGCTAATGCCGAACCGGATTTATTCATAGAAGGATGTTATGCAGTGTATTGTGGGAAATGTGTTCAGTGCAGAACTATATGGCAGCCGGGGTTATACCATCTGACATTCTAAACAGCCTGCTTCTCCACAGCTGTATGGCTCCTGCTGGTTATATTTCAAATACAGATGAAGGAAAAAAAAGAGCATCATCAATACATCTTGTCAAAGATTCTACTTTCTATCACTGTAGTTAAGGCATCTTTTTCTTTCTTTCACAACAGTACAGAATACACAATTATACGTATAATAATTAAAACCCCCATACAGAGCAATAAGCTACATTTTTATGTAATAATTTAGAAATATTATCATATTATTATATGTAATCATGGTATAATGACCTCAACATACATTTTGTCTCTAACCCAAATCTCCAAGAGCTTGTATACGGCATTCTATCAGAGTTGTGTGTCTGAGAGAAGAAGAAACTTACTTGTGGCACAATTAGCATTTACTTCACAAAACACAGAGTTTGTGTTGCTAGGGTGACTTTGTCTCGCTTCCTATTATCTAATTCATTACGTTTTTATCAACGGTACCTGAAATACTAAGCAAGAAAAATAAACTAAAAAATATGCAAACACAGACACACACACACATATACTACATACATAATCCTAGATTTGGTAGTATAACAAAAAATATCTTAAATTAGGAATTTGTTTATATTCTTTTTAGACCTCTAATCATTTTGTTTAACGATAAAATAAATAATGTCATGTCTAGTTTATTTCAGGCTTTTATTGAAATTTTGTCTGACTCCACCCCTTTTTCTTAAAAGGAAGTTCACAAGGAATCCATAGTTTTATTAGTAGATTAAAAAAATAATAATAATAATAATAATAAATTAGCAAAAAGCTTTGTCAATGTTTTTATTCTCCACACAAACAGCAGTCAGATTTAAAAATTACAATCTGTCCTTTAATTTTCAGTTTTCTTTCTTTTTTTGCTTCATAGTCATAGGATCTGTAGGAAGAAAGAAATAAGGCCATCGTTGCAACGTTTGCTGAAGAGAGTAGATGATCAATGTTATGTCAGTGGTTATGTGGTACTTGAAAGCCACCTTAATACACACTTGTGTCAAACACACTTGGGTTGAAGTGGTCTTTCAATCTCTCGATATTTAAAATCTTCTCTCCAAAATATATGTAGTATATTAGTTAAAAGAGTAGAATAATACACTTTAATTTTAAATGCGTGACTGTTTGAAACTCACTGAACATCATATATAATGGAATAGAATAACATTTCAAATCTTTTTCAGGGATGATTCATCTGAGAAGATGCAGTGAGAAATGTATCATGACTCTTTATGATTCACTAAAATTCCTTCCCTTTCTAATGTTTTGCAAGTGATTCATTTAAATGAGTCAAATAAAATTGGACTTGCTGTATTCACTGAGATTTATATGTTGTTAGTTAGGACCTAATATCAGTGGAGGACATCTTCTAATTTAGTATGGAATTCAGTCATATTTACATCACATCCATAACAGAACCAATATATCAGTATCATGCACACACAGAGTGGCTCTGATCCACCTGGGTGGCTGAGAACTTCCTGAGGCTCAACAATAAATAAAACTGTAAGACCATACTAATTGCATCCACACTCATCCCTCCTCGCTGACGTTTAGGATTTTATTACATCCTGTTCAACACAGATTAGAAATCTCGGACTCAATTTAGATCTGACTGTCATTTAAACATTAATAACACTGCTAACACACTTTTATTTCATCTTATACACATTGACAGCTTTTATTGCTCCCTTTCCGACTTTGAGAAACTCGTCTTGACTACTATAACAAGGGCTAAACAAGTCTGGAAGGTGGAACATATCATGCAGAAATACTGTACTACTCCCCGCTCACTTCTAATATATAACACGTGTAAAATATGTCTTCATAATTTTGTCTATACAGTATATACATTTCTAGAATACTGGTACACACTATCTGACACCTTTCTGCTCTTTAGCTGCTTTACCCTTCTCTTTCTCTATCAAAAAAATCTATAGAACCCTTTTTATTTGCTTGCTTTCCCACTAAAATAATATACTATAACTATAACTGAACTATTATATTATCTATTATATATACTATTGTAATATTATGATATCGGTTATATACTATAACTGAACCACGTTTCTCCATGCCCCTTAAAACAGCACCATTCTCTTAGCTACACTTGTTTTATAGTTAGGGTTAGTGTTAGTTAAACTTATAGCAAGTTTACAAGCATCTTGAAGAAGCTGCCATTGTTGTCAGAGTATGTGGCCTTAACGTTCACTTGAATCAGTTTCTACAGACGATACACTATATTCTCTATTCCATGTTCAGAAAACTGGTGTTTTTTAATAAGAGTGTAATATGTTCATTTCTGTATTGAAACAAACATTTCTCCTGGCTCTCCTGTTTCCTCCCAACTACTTAAACATACCCATAGTTAGACTGGCTTCTCTAAATTGCCCCTTAATTTACAAGGAAAGCAATGTACAATGAGTACAGTGGAACCATGGCATACAAATTTCATTTGTTCTGGAGGGGAGTTCTTAAGGTGAAAATTTGTATTGTGAAATAAATTTTCCCATAGGAAATAATGTAAATGCACATATTCCGTTCACTCAAAAATATTACCAGTATTTAAAAGCACTGTTAAACCTTTTACATTTAAAATCTTGTCCTTTTCTGTGAAGATTGTGCTTATGGTGGATGCTGGCCATCCGTACTTTCTAACAAGATCGCTCTTTCTTGCATCAGCACCATTTTAGTGATGATATCCTTTTCTTCATGCTATCATCCTTGCTAACTTTCTCGAGACCCATGGTGCTATGTCTTGCACTAAATGCAAAAAAAACAAAACGCCGTTAAGCATGGGCTTAAAATAGAACTACCAATGCCACCCATTTAAAAAAATCACATTTCTTTTGAAGTCATGCTGAGGGCAATGTTGGTTTTGTGGACTTTCTCTATAAAAACAGCATAATATTCGTAAACTTGCTTCGGATGGCTTCGCTTTTCACTGATGCAGACAAGTTTTGAACAGCCCCCGGACTTATGCGCAACTTAGCAAATTCCGATCCAAAGTTCTTGCAAAATTTCAATTCTTAATGTGAATATTCATAAGGGAAGGCATTTGAATGCCAAGACTCAACTATATATATCTATGCGTGTGTGCATGGTGCCCTGTAATGGCTTCTCAGGGTATATTCCTGTTTTGCATCAAGCCTCCTAGGATAATATACAATACCTGGAGGAAACCCATAAGGAACAAGTGTTTAGATAATGTGAAAATTGTAGCATGATTAAACATTGACTGCAATGTAACACAACTGTTGTCCTGAAGAAATTGATGTGAACATTCCGTGAGGGTAGTCCATCACTTAACTCTCTTAGGAAATTCGTTTCGGTGCATTTAAAGCTCTTCCATTAGGTGTTCCAGTTATAGCAGTACACTAATCAGCCTCTTGCCCATTAGGAGAGCACATTTAAAATGAAAGAGAAAAATTACGCAAAGAAGTGCCAAGTAAGGTGCAGAGCTTCAAGGAGAGCCAAAAAGAAAATAAAGAGAGAGAAGGGGCGAGAGAGAGGATGAAAATCTCATCTAGAGCAAGAGTCAGGAGTATTACACCAAAATGATGTGTATTTGTAGCTATGAATGTGTCAGTCTTACTGTAATAGTATCAAAAATATAACAATATGTAGAGACGCAGCAGACAGACACAGTGAGACAGACCATAATGTGCATCCTGTTTTCTGTGATGTCACACTATCATCACTGCTATTTTATGGAACGAACTGCATCTGTACTTCTGTACTGCATCTGGTAAAATTAGTGGTCCTTCTTACTTTCCCCCTTCATCTGAACAGCTTGCATAATACATTATATTTACAGCATTTGGCAGACTCCCTTATACAGAGCACCTCACATTTATCTCATTTATACAACTGAGCAGTTGAGGGTTATGAGCTGTGATCAGGTGCCCAACAGTGTCATCTTGGTGGGCATGGGATTCGAACTCACAACCTTCCGATTAGTAGACCAATACCATAACCACTTGGCAACCATATATTAAGCCAAAAGTGTAGTTTGCCACATCCACTGATGATGTTGTTAACACTATTATAATAACAGTTTGGAAATAAAAAGTGGAAGGCAGACACAGGCAAACACAGTGAAACATCTCACTCTGACTATGGTAAATATAGCTACTCTGGATCAATCTAAATGGTAGCCCGGAACGGTCTCAGTATCAAGTATTGCTTACATTAATCCAAGTCATCGATTCATATATCAGAAAGACATATACCTCTAGTCACATCTGCACCTCTATCCACAATTACAATGTGCAGCTAAGCTAGATATTCTGTCCCAAATGTGATCGTGTGACTCAAAGACCAGGATAAATCATTGCCTACCACCACCATCAATGGATGGTCCTGGGTCACAGAGGTTCTCTGTCTGGACCACTTTAACCAACAGCAGCATTGCCACGGAGCACAGGAGCAGCCTTCTGCAGTGGGAGGGGACACAATTTAAACAGTAGGAGGGGACGCTGTCTTGATTTATATGTCCACAGTCAATGGTTGCTGTGTTCAAGGGCATAAGGGCACTGTTTATAAAAGTGATGGATGACGGCTCCTCGCTCT
Source organism: Tachysurus vachellii (assembly GCF_030014155.1). Classification (NCBI taxonomy): domain Eukaryota; kingdom Metazoa; phylum Chordata; class Actinopteri; order Siluriformes; family Bagridae; genus Tachysurus; species Tachysurus vachellii. Next base: position 10,373,099 of record NC_083464.1, on the reverse strand, counting down.
TTTGTGAGCTCTCTCTCACACGCTCTCGTCTTCTTTCTGTTCTCCTCTTGGTGAGTCGTGTAGCAAGACCGACCACCTTGTAGAAACTGTCGACATAACTTTTCCTTGAGGAAAAAGGGGGCAGCCATAAAAAACAATTTGTCTCAGAGATGATAATTCACCCAGGCTCTGAATATTCCCCATTATGGTCATTGTTTAGCAGCAGCTGACGGCTGACCGGAACAGATGAAGGCTTTTAATAAGAACTGATTGTACACTAACATGAAAGTCTAAAAAGAGCAACGACACATTGAGAGATATTTAAAAGAGTTATGTAATGTTATAAAAATATTCCCTTTGGCAATTTGTTCTGGTGTAAAAGGAATAAAATACTACTGGGCATGCTATAATAATAATAATAATAATAATAATAATAATAATAATAATAATAATAATAATAATAATAAATTATTTTTCCTAAGGTAACACGTGAAAATTTTTTTGGGTTGATTTGTTTTACTTTTTTGTACAGTTGTGTGTCTGCTGGACAATTGCATAGTTTTCTTTTGAACTGTTGCACTCTTCACTGTTTTGAAATGTTTGTCATTTTTTTAAGAGACCTGTTTTTTTAAGAGTACCTTATTGCATCTACATGTTTTTATAATTATCTTTAATATTGTGGAACGATGAAAATCTGGAAAACTTCCAATGTTAAAAAAAAACAGCTTTACCTCTGACTGTTATAAAGCACTGACAATAGAGACAACTTTCTAAAAATCTAAACGAACAATTCCTCAGAAAATGTCACCATATCAAAAATAAGAATACAGAATGAGTTCTTTAATAATAAAACTATGTCTGGACTGCTGGAAATGAAGCAACACTAAACAGAACATATCAACACCAGTGTTGTACGCAAGCTGTGATTTTCATAAAATAATTTGTGCTTCATTACAAAATTATGCCATTATAACATGGACCAGAATTAGACAAATTAGAGAGTCACGAATCTCAGTTGCTCAATTAGAGGCACAGTCATTCATTCAAAAGTTGAATCTGTGATCAGATTTTCAAGCACTTAAAATATGAATTCATATTCAAACAGCATTACACTCTATAGAAATTAATCTTGTCTCTACATGGCATAGTATCTCTACATGCCACCGCTAAGAAAAGTGCATTCAGGAGAGTTATCATGAGTTATTGTTTCTTTCCTACACTGCATACAAATTAAGTGCATTATAAATCAATAAAGTGCTTAATTTGTTCGATAAATGTCAGAGCAACAAATAAAGTAACACCTATTGTACACATACTACACAAGAATTACTTTCCTTGTGAGGCTTTTCCATTTCAGTGTGGCTAATAAATGCTGTTCCTATCCTAACCCTAAACTCAGCAAAGCACTGCGCCCCATTCAATCATTACTGATGCCATTGCTCCACACAGATACACACATTCATAGAGAGGTTTTCCATCAGCACACATTTGTGTTATTGATAGATTTCACTTAATAAAGGCACAATGTTCCTCACTACTGAATCCATAACAATCTTAAGTTGGACAATGTATTCGACCGGGCAATGATTGGATTAACAAAGATGTGGAAAGGATAGAATTTATTACAGTATTTTTTTTTTTACATATATACGTAATATGCTATTATTTGAATATAATAATGACTTTCAAATACTATCTTATAAATTCTGACAAATGAGATACACACAGTGGCTGCTGTAACAATATCTCTTTCTAGTTATGTCTTGTTGTCCCTTAAGGCCTCTGTTTTTTTGGTAGAGGGGCAGGTTGTGATTAATGCTCACAATTTTAAGGCCCATCACACAGTGTAATGCGATTGAACCAAAGAAAATGGACAAGTAATCTGTTTTAGAGCTGGGCTGCTGGAATGGCAAAGGCAAAACTCTCCAAAAAAGGAGAAATCAAGTTGCTGTATCCTGGAGCACTTTGCGCTAAAAAGCCTTTCCAGTTTGTGAAATGAGCTTGAGTGAAATAAGCAGGCTGTAAAATGAAACAATAATGTGAAAGAAGAACTACAGTATAATATAGCTATTCAAGTGTTTTATCTAACTGCATGCGCTTTAGTTACCTTGAACTCTCAAATAAACAGTTAATAGTCCCTTTCGCATTAGAAAATATGCATCAAGTGTACCGACGATAATGAACACAAACATGTTCATTGAGAACTTTGTCACAAGCTGTGCACATTGTTTAAATAATGGTTGACTCACCTCCTGAGCAACGATGCTGGATATGCGCACTGCTCTTTTAACGCGACCATTCCTGCTGCTCTGCGCCCCCTCCAGGCCGATGCTGTCTCGGCCACTGAGCGACATCTCGCTCATCATCTGATCGCTTCCACCCGAACAGCGGGCATCCCGCTGTCCACCTGATCCCCGCCCGTCACCCCCGCAAGCCAGCACGCCAATGACCCTGACCTGTTCACCTCTGACCTGTGACCAAACTTAGGCCCCGTTTTGGAGATGTGAGCCAGATTTGGAGCCTAGCAGCTGGATTGTGTCCGTGATGCCCCTGATGCGTTGCAATTACAATAAAAGCCACAGTGAGCCGGCTTCCCCTCTCTGCCTCCTTGACTGTGTGAGAACCCTGAGGCGCCTCAACACACTCAGTCTTTCTGCCCTCCCCTCTACTGTTCACACTCCTCCCTCTGTCAGTCTCTTCACAAGACAGTCAAAGTCAACAAGAGAGCTATAAACTCATCTGACACTTCGTGTCCGTCTACCAGCAGGTCTTCACACGGATTCTTTCCTCCCTTCCTTTGCCAATCTGCTCTATCCCTCCCTCTCTCCTACCATCTTTCTCTGCTGTCTCTTCCACGGCTCCCCTCCCCTCAGAGGATGCTCTCCACTTGATCAGCTCTAACTGCTACTGGCTGTCTGATCCCCCTCTCCACCCCTCCGGCCCAAAGTCCCTTCTCTTTCACCAGCTGTGGGACTTGATTAATTTTCTCCAGCTCCCCATTAACAAGGAAGTACGCAAATACGACCCATTTCTCTAACTCTCTCACTGTCTAACAAGTGTGCATCACATGCATCTTATGAAACCACACACACCCTATTTAGCCTGAGTGATCCACTTGATAAATTACAGCTTTACATAAGCATGTTAGATCACTTTTAAACTTAGTGACATGTATGTATATATAGCGTCTGTATGTATATATATATATATATATATATATATATATATATATATACGTATATATATACACACAACACACACACACACTGTATAGTACACACGTAAACAAGAAGGTACTTTTTTAGCCAGGTAGTCAGATGTAATATGAAAAAGAGGACAGATGTGATGTTCATTAATGTGAATGATGTATTTGTTTATTCACCCTTAGTAACTGCCTGGTCAGGGATGTGATAGTTTATCATTTTCATTCTACTAATTCATAAACTAATAAAAAAAAAAGTGTTTGTATAGATTGTATATACACATGCATATTTTCTTTTAAATGTTATATTATATATACAATAAAATAATATATACAGTATAAAACCCCTTCAGTTGAGCGTTACATCCAGATACAGATACAAATATTCCAAGCAGTAAACTGATATAGATAGCAACAGTACATTAAAGCCCTAAAGTCTATCAGTTAAATAGGCTGAGCCAGTTCAGTTTAAACACTGCTGAGCCAGCTCAGTTTAAAGTAGTAATTGGTTTATTACTGTCCTCCGGCTAACTGACTTTCTTAGCTTGTACACCATAGATCACAATATTCTACTACTGTATATGGATTAACAATGTATGTATTGATCAAGAGAATGACCCTCTTCTAGTTCAGATAGTGTGCATTTGACTGCCCACTATTAATTTGTAATTATTAAGAGTTAATTCTTGGTGCATAGAAGAATAATGTTTTTGTCCATTACTTTTATCTTACATACACATCAACCAGTTACATTTTTTTTAATTAAAAAATGTTTTTATTCTTTGCTGATAAGACAAAGGTCTGTATGTCCACAAGAGTGTATGACTGTGTGTAAATAACAATAAATAAGAAGCAAGATGTTTCTTTACATGCTAAATGATAATGTTTTTTTAGTTATATTACTTTGCGTTAAAACCATGAGAAACCTTGACTTCGGTATTTGATGAAATCTTATAATAATTTTGATATAACCTAGACAGCATTCTATCTTCTAGCATCTGCCTTTATCTTTTCCTTTATCTATTACTCCGCGAGAAAAACAGTGAAGAATACAGTCTAGCTATTCAGTCCATATTCACAGTGAACACGAGCCCTGTTTTTGTTTATTAGATTTATGACCAGATATTAACAGCCATAATAAAATTAATGTGTGCACTTTCCTCTTTCCTCTTTCCCCTCTTACATCTACTGATGTATAGAGATGCTTAATCCCTGATTTAAAACATTCACACCGAGAACTGCATTTTAAAGCTCCAAACTGTTACTGTATTCATTTCAAGCATTTCATTATTTGTAAAGTGGGAATATCTTCCTTTCTTTATTGCAAAAGTTGTATTTTAAATACAAAACAAAATCTGCCTGTTGGAAGGTTGCAATGTGAAATGTGTCATTATGAAATGTAGATTTTGTTTGCTCTGCCTGCTGCCACTTAAGGGAACACGTGCACCCTGGAAGCACAAAAGTGAAGCTAGTCCCCTGTATCCATAATTCATACAGGATAAATAGAGCACCTGCCTGAGCACTGCTTGCTTTGTCACACCATCACAATCCGGATAATGATAATGAGCCTTTGGGGTGAGATACCAAACAGGTGTGTAAGAAAGGCCACAGAATGTATAAGAACAATCAACTTTACTAATTAGTCCTGGTGGTGTTCAGCATCACCTCTAAATGTTACAGAACCGAGTACAGTGACCTCATATGTGTGCAACTGTAGCATGCATTCAATTCAGCCTTAATTTTTTAAAATGCTATGATGTCCATTGAAATATCTGTATGGTTGCCAAATACCCTTAATAATAATACACACACACACTCAAACACTCACACACAGCAATTACTGATGATTTACAGAATTATCAATAGAGTCATCTAAACAAAACATGTAACCAATTAAAGTCAGACAGTGACCTATTGAATTACATGCATAACACATACAAATAAACAGTATAAACTGCACAAATATATCCTTTCTGCACATGTCAGAAGGTGTACAGCTCTGTAGTACACGTCAATACTCTCATTACTGTAATGATGAGGTGGGGGACATCACTGACTGAAAACCACTGCCTGGCTTTCATAACCCCAATCAATCAGCCCTGGAGAACTCATCACAAGCTGTAATTTAGCTTTGGCCTGCTAGACACAGAGCCATAAATTAAGCATACTGTGGGGAGAAAAAAAGCAGTAAAGAGCAGAATTAGAACAAAATCACTAGTGTAAGTGAGATGATGATCAACAATGCAAACAGGAAGGGAGAATTAATAACTAGAGCTAACTGTTAGAAACATGTTTGCTTGCTTGCTTGCTTTTTCTTACTTCCAGAAAATTCCAAAAATGTCACTGTTTTTTGGCCCTGAACCGGCTAGAGAATAGTATACAGTATATACAGTGCTTCTTATCAATTCAGCATAACGTGACAGGGCATCGGTCCTCTTTATTTACTCTTTCCATTCAGTGAGTCCAGCTCATCAATTACAGAAGTCAATGTCATGTCGGAAGGCTATCGACAAGGTCAGAGGACACCTCTGCATTGACCTCATCACTACAATGATGGAAGTTGGGATTACAGAACACTGTGTAGTTGGTGAGGAGATGCTTGAGCAGTTCATTAGCTTAAAGATGAAAGGTGCAGATTTAAAAAGCGAATTAGAGCAAAGCCGATGGATTCTTTTGGGAATGCGCATGCAGTTTGACTCAAAATACAAGGCAATCTATTAATCTATTTCTTTCTTTCTTTCTTTCTTTCTTTCTTTCTTTCTTTCTTTCTTTCTCAAGAGATTAAGATACATAGACTATCATAAAATAGTGTAAACACTCAAAACCCATACTCAAAATCACACAATTAATATTGTGATTTTAAAACATTTTATTTATTTTGTAAATGAATATGTATTTTGCAAACATTAAGAGTATTATACCAAAAATATCTGCTTCCATTTCTGAGCTAAATATTTAGCCTGTATACACCACATCAAACTTATTTTGGCATTAGTCCCAGAGCCATTTATTGGGTTATTTAATTTTGGGTTATAATTATCCAGAGTTTATATATGTAAGCTAGGTGGTCTCTGTAAAACTGCAGGATGCATCCCGCTATGTTTGCCTGATGCTGTTAGATCAAAGAAAAGCAGAAATGCACTGATTCGGTGTAATCTAATATCAAGTACACGGAATGAACAACCTTCATGTTTATATAAATGACTTTTCCAAAAAAATCCATATAGTTCAAAGTGAAGTAAGATTAATTTCTTTCAAAATAGCAGAAATTGTTTCAGAAGACTGTTATGTAATTAAAGGTCTCTGTGTCTTACCTTATACAGTAAAACAAAAACCAGCAGGACTAAAAACAGGAAACTACACAGGAAACTGCAATGTTTTGCATGACTTGCATCTCCTTTCCAAATGACTTTGCTAGATTCCATGCTGAACTGGTTTGTATCATGATCACACACAACATATTTTTTTAATCATATTATTTATTTATTATTTAGCCAGTTGTTCCAAGAACAGAACAAATACTTGCTAAATGTGGTGTGTGTGCGTGGTATAACTCTACATTGCTGTGTATCACATTCTATATAAGCTGTACACATTAATTGCTTAGATTATACAAATAAATACATAAAATATTTGTCAGCAGGAATATGATGCACAGCAAGTATTCCTCTCTCAAAAGAACACAGTGTGATGGGATGACAGCAGAGTTACAGTATGACAGCATACAATTTGTACCTTGTGCACTTAAATATTCTTCTCCAGAAAAGACTAATTACTGGTGAGAATTAAAGCCATGGCATGAGTCATGCTGCTTTTTTAATCAAACACGTGTTCAAAAATTGGCAGGTTTCTATTAATCCCACCTAAAAATGAAAGCTGTAAACGTGCCTGCAATCTAAATCATTCCTGGGTCAAGATGATCCTGACTGGTGATTATGCAAACCACCTACTTCATCAAACTAAATAGGAATTGATTGGATTACAACACCTTCTGCCCAATCTGTCATTGTCTGAAGTATATCAAAGATCTCCTTGGTTAAAGAAATGCAGTTCTGGGCCCGCAGCCAAGGTAAGGATTTCATTCTGTCTTTTGAGACAATTATATTTCCAAAGAAAGTTCCATGACCCTCATTGATTTTAAGGATTCTTCTGGTTTAAAATTTTAACTACAGCCTGGGACTATTCCCTATGGACTACTAAGCCATTCACAAAGCCAATTCTGCAGGTTCTATGCAAATCAGCTCAAATTAGAAAGGACGGAAAGTTGATGACAGTTTTGATCACATTAATCATTATATATGCCATATAATACCTCCTAAACCCACTGTGTTTGCATGTGACCTTCAATGAAAAGGTGAAATTGTCATCTTAATTACTTAGTTCTTTTGCGATCTGAGATTTGTAGAAAATGTATGATACTGTGAAGTTCAATGATGTACTTAAGGTGAGCACATTATCCATATTTCAAGTTTACTAGCTAAAGGATATATAGTAGCTATAGTAGACGTTTGCATTATTATACTGTACACATTATCTTCTTGGCTTCAACTCATAAGTATAGAAAAAAAATGCTTATTTAATGCCAAGTCTACTGCTTTATTCAACTTTTTTCATTCAAGAATCAGTTCTGTACACCCTGTAACCCTGTACACCCTGTATATATCTATAACACATATATAGCTATAACAAGAATAACAAGTGGTGAAAGCAATTTGCACTATAAGGATATCCATTTCTGATTTGTTGAAGCTCTCTAAAGCTCTAACTGACTGATGGCATATTCTATTTCCTCAATTAAATATTAAAAACTGGCAGAACTTTACATAAAGGATTTCTCAACTAACCCAATTGAATGCAGTAGTTAAAACTGTTAAACAATAATCAAGGAGAAAACACAACTCCACATAACAGTCCAGTCCATTCATTGTATTAGTCCCATTATGGAGCATTGTTTAATTACTGTTTAATTTTGCCCTATTTGTGCTGTTTGTCTGATAAGTAATGACAACAAAGCAGCAGAGTAATTTAGTATGTATTAATTAGTAAATAGATAAATCTCTGTATGATCCTAAACACTGCTGGCTTACTAAACTCTGTTCTCCATATATACTGTACATATTTTAACCTGCTGGAAATTTTTTCAGTAGGCAACCAAAAGCGTTAAATATTAGAGGTTTTGTTTTACGCTGGCATATTTGGTTATTGCTAGTGCATTCATTCATTTTCTGCACCACTTATCCTACACAGGATCACAGGGAGCCTGGAGCCTATCTCAGGGGTTTAGTGGAACAAGGCAGGGGACATCGTGCACGGATAAGGTGCCAATCCATCACAGAGCAAGAATCGCACACAATTTAGACAATTTAGAGTTGCCAATAAGCCTACAACTCATGTCTTTGGACGGAGGGAGAAAATCAGAGTACCCAGAGGAAACCCCAGAAGCACAGGGAAAACATATGAACTCTGTATATACAGACAGATGGTGGGAATCAAACCCTCAACCTTGTTAGTGCAGCAGATTTTCATTTCCTCAATCACTGTGCAATGCATTTTAAATAGTTTTTAATGGCTGCTTTTGTACACATGCTTTTATACCCATGATGCATATTGCTACAGTATGCAGTGACTATCATATGTTTAACTCAAATGTTTAATAAACCAGAAAAGAATGATCTCAATTAGGTGAAAAGATGTTGGAGGTTTCCTAATTAGACTTGAGAACAACTTGAGTGCCATGAGCTTTGGAGGAAAACGGCATATTTCTGCTTTCTGAATCCAAAGTTTTAAAAATTTCCTTTATGGCACCTCACAAGAGGTTTTATTATAGATTAATGTGATATCACTGTCACATATCTTCCAATGACTTTGGACTAGCTTCAGTTTCATACCGGAGGGCATATTAGGTTAAAGACCAGAATGAACTCATTACAGAAACTCACCATCCATTTTATTAGGAACACCTGCACAGCTAAATGTAAAGCGTAACATGTTGAACCCAGAAAATGATGGTCTGCAATTCAGCGTTCCATTTTAACATCATTTAAGACTAAATATCCCAAAAGACTGTCATTACCTGAAATACTCAAACCAGCCTGTCCGGGACCAACAACCATATCACAGTCAAAGTGATTGAGATCACGTTTTTCCTTTTCTGATGTCTGATGTAAATATGACCTAAAGCTCTTCATAAATGTTTTAATCTACACGATTTAATGCATTGCGCTGCTGCCAAGTGACTGGCTAACTATAGTGGCTTATACATAGTGGCATACGGTGTCCAATGAGTGCATACAATTAATACATAGTAACATGTGGGGTACTTGCTTGCATTACAAACAACTGCATTCTAACACATTGGAATGGACATAAATAAAACATTTGTTTTCCAAGTCAGTCATGAGTATGGAGAGTTTGCTACCAAATCAGCACTTTAGATCAATGCTGTGCAGCTGCTGCTTCCGTTTTGTCTGGGCTATGTGCAGATAACGGATGGCTCTGCTACTTCCCACAGACGCTCAACGTGCTGCCCTACTTCCAGCCTCGAGTGCTGAGGTAGGCAGCTACTGTATGTGCCAACTTCTCATAATAACAAAGATTGTTCCCATGCATCTTCACAAGATTATATCCATATAGTCTTGAGGCATATTTCATAGATATAATTTTTTTCTCTTTCTTTTCTTTCTTTCTTTCTTTCTTTCTTTCTTTCTTTCTTTCTTTCAAAGATGGAGCATGCTTCACATGAAAGTCTAGATACAGTGGCATTCATCCCATTAGCACTCATTATTAATGCAGAGCACAGTTCTGTCTTCCTTTCTTAAGAAAAGATTCTTCAATGCAATGGACAGCTCAGAGTCACTGGGTTTATCCTGTTAGTCCTGCTTACTGTCTGCATGTTTCTATGCTTGTTGTGTCTGTACACTGTATCACGAAGTTATGCAACCATATTTCTTCTTTTTAACTGTATTTGTAATGACAATTTTGGAATTTTTTAACTTTTGAAAGATGAAGCTTAAAGTAATCCATTGACAAGTAATTCTTAAATAATTAATTAATAATTAAAGTAATTCTTGACGACTTGTGAGTTGAAACAAAGCTTATCGTGTTTTAAGGAAGCAGGTGAACTTTCGGTTCTAAGTATAACCATCTTGAAATGTTTTAGAGTTATATGGATACAATCACAAAAAAAATCTAAATTGCAGCTAGATATAAATATTTATGTGCACTTTGCCCTAAAATGGACTGGTGTCTCAATCAAGGTGTATTTTTGCTTTTTGCCCAGTATTCCTGGGACCGGCTTTGGATCGACTACCATCTTGACCAGTTCTTTGGAAGATGAATAAACTTTTAGCTGCTTATCCCCTCAGTAGAGCCCATCAAAAGTGAGTGAATGACTGCTGATGAAAGCAAAACTATCACACAAGGATTGGCTCTTTTTAGTAAATGTGCAAGTGGCGCAGTCTTGCTGTCGTCACTAAAAATCTCTTCCCATCGCTCATAAAGCTTATCTGCCTCAATAAGCATTTGACTCTGACTGCACAAATCACTCATGGAGGTGCCAAAGACTGAAGCGTTCTCACCCGGCATCCTGCCATCATGCCAAAGACTAGTGATTCCGCAGTGGCTCAAGGTTAGGAAAAGGACAGTTCTGTCATTCATCGTGTACGTGTTTGAGAGCCAGAACAAGGGCCTGAAAATTTGGGGCCTGATAGGCAGTCCTTGGAGACAGATTACTCCCATCTTCTCAGCATAATAAAGGATTACAGAATCATCCAAACTTCCTTATAAACTTCCAGAGAGGTCAATGAACTGATCTTAAGTGGAGAAACTCTTCATCTTAATGTACAGTAATGCCATTGTATGTCAACATTGTATTACAGGTTCTGAATATAAACGATGTGGATCATTTCATTGCAATCAGAGAGGTCTGAACAGAGATCAGTAGAGTGTTAGATAAGTAGCAGTTTGGATCTAGCATACCTGGGGCCTGTTTCAGAAAGCGGGTTAAGTGAAAACTCTGAGTAAGTTAACCCTGAAATGAGGGAAACTCTGGGTTTTCCGTTTCAGAAAGGGAGGTAAGTTAAACCCGAGAAAGCAGGTTAAGTTAAGCCCGTTTCTGAAAGAGAGGTAACTTATACTCAGAGTCAGTTACCATAGTAACTTACTCTGTGAACCTAACCTGGTCGGGAGCAGGTTTTCTTCGGTAAACCCAGAGTTTCTTTCGGTCTCCTCCCATTTTTAAAGAGGAAGCGACGTTTAAACACCTCATTCATTGCCCACATTTCAGTTACGCAGTTCGCAGCAAAGCGAATTTGGGATGTGGTAGCTTAGTGTTTAAGGTGTTGGACTACTGCTCAGAAGGTCAGGGGTTCAAATCCCAGGTGCACTAAGGTTTTTGTGGACACAATTGCTCAGTTGTATAAAGGGGTAAGGGGGTCTGCTAAATGCCGTAAATGTAAAATGAATGAAATGACGTGTCCTTTTATGGACAATCCTGTTGATGAAGAGTCTGTATTAATTCTTTTGAGCCCAGAGTGGATTTTTGTCACATCCCTATGCATTTTTATTTGAGCGGTACCGTTTTTCTTTACAGTCAATAAGATCCATAATCTCATCCATCCTTACATCAGCCATCGCAGCCATGCTCTTACATCCGAGCAGATGCTTTGCTTTGCCTTACGTTTCTTTGCAAATGGCAGATTTGTGTATAACATCGGGGATGCAGAACATATTAGTAAGGCTACTGATTGCAGAGCGGTCAGGAAAGTGTGCCTCGCTCTTAAGTGCTTTCTGACCATTTTTGTGTTGTTTCCTGATAAAATAAAATACTGTTCTTCCGGTTTCACCTCTGATATTATAACAGTTGGGAATGTACTCTAAAATAGTTCTTAATTACTAACTACAAATTACATCTTCAACCAGTCTAATTAGATTAATGTAATAATTACTATCTCTAGAAAGTATTGGTCTACTTATTAATTAATTACTTTCTAAATCCCAAATCAACATCAACCACTTGAACAATAAGGACAGACAAGAAATAAACAATATACATTTGCATGAATTATCCTTGAATTGAACAAAGTGTGTAACTAGAGGGAGACGTTTACATAAAAAATATTTTTTAAAAAAAACTTTTAAAGGTACATATATACACAATAGTATATATATATATATATATATATATATGTATACACACATTTTTTAAAATACACCTTTTAAAATTTGATGTTAACTCCACTATAGTTTTATACAGTGTTGCTTTTTTTTTTTTTTTTTTTAAATACGTGTTAAAATTCTCCATATGCTTGCATAAGCACTTCCGGTTCTGCTGGCGAGAAATATGCAGACTTTTCTTTTGTCTGACGCTGTTGCCATGGTGACTCGTTATATCTGCGCTCCATTGTTAATGGCTTTTTTTAGTTGTAGTGCACGCGCTTAACTCAGAGTCAGTCAACTTAGAGTTGATAAAACTAACTCTTTTCAGTTGTTCTGTAACCCGAAAACTCAGAGTTTCCCATCTCGGGGTTTGTCAACTCAGAGTTCAAGTTTAAACTCAGAGTTGGTTGAACCTCCTTTCTGAAACGGCCCCCTGGTCTATGTTCTATTGGAAATAAAGGCAATACAGACATGGACAATACAGACAGACAATGGAAAAAGTATTTGGATACTATAATTGTAATGATGCAGGACAAAGGCGAGTGAGGATCCAAATGCAGATTTAGAGTTTTAATAGTCCTAAAAACAAAAAACGGCTGAACGGACAGGCAGACAGAACAAGGCAGCAAACCGAGCTAACAGGAAACGGGAACAGGCACACCAACATCCAACATGCAAAAACGACCAGCACCAGGGAAGTGAACAAACAGAGTATAAATAACAGACAGGAACCAATCACAGCACAGAAACAATCAGAGACAAAGACAACACACCTGAAGGAGAGATGGAGTGCAATTAATGTCCGTGGTAACCAATGAGTGGGCGGAGCAAACAATTAACAACAGGGAAAGACAGCAGACAGAAACAGGGCAGAAACACAGACAGACTCATTACAATAATAAAAATAGATTTCCCATATACCATATAAAACCATATACTATTATACTAATACTCACTCACTCTCACTCATTTTCTACCGCTTATACGAACTATACAAACTCAGGCGTCATCGGGCATCAACCTACCATGCATGTCTTTGGACCTTGGGAGGAAACCAGAGCACCCGGAGGAAACCCCCGAGGCACGGGGAGAACATGCAAACTCTACACACACAAGGCGGAGGCGGGAATCGAACCCCCAACCCTGAAGGTGTGAGGCAAACGTGCTAACCACTAAGCCACCGTGCTTAACATTTAAACATACTGTATGCAGGTGTAAAGTATGTGAAATCTCACTTAATCATTCCTGGGCATGTGTGCCATGCTACAGGATGTGGAGGATAAGTAAAAAAGCCAGCAGCCACTCAAAAAGTGATTACAGCAAAAGCAAAGAGCAAGAGCAACGGTTACACAAAGAACAAAATGCAATGAACTACAGTACAGAGTAATATTATATTCAAAACACATTTAGTTTAAAGTGGATAAGTGCAAGAGATGGGGGACTCGAGTCAGACTTAAGTCGCATAGCAAATTATAGCAAAGTAGCAAATTTGAGACTTGAGACTTGCTTGACAAATATTAAAAAAAGACTCGACTTTGACTTGACATTCATGACTTGAGACTTGTGACTTGCACGTGTGACTTTCTCCCAACTCTGATAAGTGCACCAGAATTACATTAAATAGCAAAAAGTAAAATAGTCTTTTTTCCCCCTCATTGCATGCTTTATGGCAAATATTATAACATGTAAATCACTACATGCACATTCTTCTGAAAAAATAATGCTCTGTAATAAAGTAATTGTTAAGTCCATAATAGCATCAAAAAAAGGTATCAGAAGTACTGTTTTTATATATAAAATGCAAGGCAAGATAGAACAGAAGTACTGATAGATTGTTTTTCTGTATTTATCATTATGTCAGAAAACTACTGAATTCTCTGCACTAAAAATTGCAAATTTGTATTAATACAACAGGTGTAATATGTTATAGGTTTCATTATTATTATTATTATTATTTTTTACAAGTTACGTGTGTGTCAAATACACCACATTAATAAATAACACACAAAGAATGTCTAAATTTTCATACTGGGGAATAGGGAAATGATGAGGAACTAACAGTATAACAGTATAAATGTCTACAGTAACCGGTTTTTAAGAGTAGAAATGTATAAATTGCATGTTCTTTAATAAATAAAACATTACTGTTGAAAAATTGGTTCATTTGTGACAAATAAGTTAATTTTTACCTTTTAGCCTTTAGTTCTGTGTTGTCCCATATAGCAGTTTTCATTTCATTATGTATTGCATCAGTTATAGTTGGTCTAAATGACAATAAAATATTCTTAATTGATTTGAAATTCTGTGATGGGTTGGCACTCCGTCCAGGGTGTATCCTGCCTTGATGCCCGATGACGCCTGAGATAGGCACAGGCTCCCCGTGACCCGAGGTAGTTCGGATAAGCGGTAGAAGATGAGTGAGTGAGTGAGTGATTTGAAATTTCTTATTTAGTATAGGAGGAATAAAACACTTTGGGATGCTGAAAAATAACCCCCCGTCCATGTACAAGTATGATTCTGGGAGAAACATGGAGCTCATATAGGAACTCCATGCAGTAACCTCAGCTCTGTATTGAACCTGGTATGAAGGAGATATAATGCAATGTTACTTACTGCATCACTGTACCACTGTTTCACCCATTCTTTCTCGGTGCATTTGCAAGTAGAACCCGACACAAACAGCTTCGATGGGCATGTCTCTTCTACATCTATTCATTTATTCTGATGTGAAAATACCCATAAGCTATTGAATAAAAACAGACATTTGATATTACTGTAAACCTAATCCTGTTTGGATCAATTCCAACATCTAATCACTTTATCTGCTGGTTACAATAATAAATCTCAATCTTGTTCTTGAGATATTATGTGAATGAGCATCTGAATGGATGGACAAATGGACAGACCGACGGGTGGACAGACAACCTGAAAACATAATGCCTCCACCATTCAAAGATGGAGGCATAAAAACGGTAGCAGATCTTGATAGCTCTCCTCTTCCTTTCCACTACACATTCCGAGTTGTTCTCATTCTGTCCGTTAATTGAACACTACATCTTTTTGAGTTTCTCAGTGTGAACATACTATTTGCAATAAAATGTACAGTGCTCCACAAACTTATATGATCTATGAAATAGCTACACATGGGCATGGTTGTGAGTCACACTTTAAGAAACCCAGTTGTTTTTTTAGTGTGACAGGCCATGAGCATTATAGGAAGTAATCCTGCAGTGACAGAGCTCATAACAATCGGTCATATCACAGCTAGCAAAGAAATGACTCACCATTGTGATACGGGACCCCTGAGAAGTGGAGGTAATCTAGTCAATGTTAGCACAACAATGCATCACATGAGAGTTCACACAGGCCCTTAATTAATGAACACTTGCACATTCATTTCAAAACCCAATTATTTCTTTTAGCTCAGATGCCACCCGCTGTAAGAACAGGACTAAACAATCATCCTGAGACAATGCATTGCCAACATAAATATTGGATTGTAATTGCATGGTGTGGAATGCATCCTTTTTAGTTAATGATATCTTTAAAAACCATAAAGCTATAAGCCACAACTGGTAAACGTTTCAATCCTCCGTAACCTTTACTAAGTTTTTTCAAGGGCAGGGGGCTGCTCTTGTGAAACAGCCTCTCAGGCCATACGGCACTTCTCTTTAGGTGTAAATAACCTTTTATGATATGTTACAAAGGCACTGCAGACTTCTCACTGAGAAACCCTGAATGGTTTGCAGTGAATGCTCTTTCAAACCAAAGCATTGCCTTTTCCAGTCCAGTATAAAGAAGAATGCTGGATTTTTGTAATCTTGCAGGAAAGAAGCAATTATAGGAGATATATGGTCCTGGAAATATTAAGTACCTCGTTAAAGCAAACTCAGGGAGTGAATCTGCTATAGTTTAGCTAAAATCAGATTTCTGAAATGACATGAAACTCTTTTGTAGTGTGAGAATTGAGTAGTGAACAGAAAAAGAAAAATATATTATTAAACATACCACCAAAAGCAACTTTAGAAATCAAAATTGTGATGAGAATGTAATGTAATAGCATTTTACAGCATAATATACAGTACATTCTCTTGGCCAAACATTTGGCCCGGAGTTAGCAGAAGACCAAAGCAACACAAGTGTCAATCCAAGCAAAAGCTTCAGCATGATGCCAATAAAAAACATTTTTCCCTCCAGATTAGTTTGCCTTCACCAACCCTGCAGCAGGCCATAAATAATGCACAGATTTTCCACAGGACTGTGTGGTGAACAGGAATCAGCTCAGCTAATAAAAAGGCAAGCGCTGTGATTTAAACACTCAGCTAGATGAGGAGTCGCCGAAGGAACAGGCAAATATGAATCACCTCAGAATAAACACACCTGGGTGAAGTTGATTCCTAATAAATCAAAAGGAATTTAAGATAGGTTAAAATATGACAATTACTGTAGATTTATGAATAGAATGGATAAAAAAAAAGAAAACACTGTACGGCTTATGCTGTAAAATACAGCAGAGAAACAATACATACAGTGACAAATACACAATATTGCAGACTCAGTCAATTCTACCAACAAGTTGATTCTTTGGAATCATTGCTGTGTGTTTTATTTAAACTGGATTAACTTTATACAGGGATTGAGAACAGTGAATCGGGCTTTTAGATACCTATTTCTCTAGTGTTTTCTGACAGGTCTATTCCTAGCTGTAGACTTGGAGATAGGCACACCAATACACGTTGCCGCAGGCAGTCTGAGAAACTAGCTCCATGAATGTGATGTATTACTCTATCACTGTCCATGCATAAAGGGAAATTAATGGCTCTTTGGTCCTGCGGTGCTATATACGCAAAGTCAAAATAAATGGAGAATCTATGGAGAATAGGAGTGATATGACACAATTATAAATGATTAAAAGGTAATGGTGTCTTGATGGTTAAAAGCGGTTCAAGCTCTGTTGGGCCACTGAATGAGGCCCTTAACCCTATCTGCTCCAAGGGGGCTGTATCATGTCTGATCCTATGCTCTGTCTCCTGCTTCCTAACAAGAAAATATATAACATTTCTTTAACAAAAAAAGGCTTTCTTCTTCTAATGTGTATTATGATACGTTTCCTCACAAACTGGCAAAAAAAAAGTAGTGTTGTATTTAAGACTGTCTTTGAAATGGCTTGAGGAAACTTAACTAATATCTTCAAAAATATATTGTAAAAAAATGTTTAACACCTTTCTACAATGGATAAACACTTCTAAATCTTATGTAAAAGTGTAGTACTGAAGTTCCTGTCTTTGGTTTCTAGATGTGTGTGCATGCGTGCGTGCGTGCGTGTGTGTTGAACATAAGTACAGTATTATTTACTTGTTACTTCTAAAGAACCACAATGAGCATATGGTCAGACATATGTATATGACTACGACTGTGTGTACAAGCACAGTAAATCTGCATACCCAACAAGCATTATATGATTCAGACCTTTTAGTTTTTCATGCTTGGATGACATTAAGAACATATGGCCTGGCAAATCATGAAAAACATGTGCGTGGCTGGCCGTGAAGCTAGCGTTGGCTCAAGTGGCCATAGAGGAAAACAGTGAGATCATGTCAGACTGCTTTTCCTCCCACTCTCTACTATTTCTCTCTACTCAAGCCATGGCATGGGCAGATGGTACAGTCCACAAGCCACTAAATAGGACAGCAGGGAGAGCTTGTCTGGCACCTTGTTTAGTGTGGGGTTCCCATGGCAAGCTTCTCCAGCAACTCGGTTCAAGCTGATCAAAGTTAGAGCGGAATCTCAGAGAGATATTACATAGCTCAGATAAGAAGGACACACAGGCTACAGCTAAATCTGTAGAGATGTTCATTAGTTTTTTTTAAACTGAAGATTAATCGGGTCCAATCCAACCATGCTTCTTATGTCTAACAAACAGACATTGTATTAATAGAATGTACGGTATGGGAGGAAAACTTTACACCTTTCAAAACTGATTAGGGTATTGGGGAAAAGAAAAGAACAGTCTTCAAAAAGTCATTCTGATTCAATCTGAAAAAGTCAATCTGATTTCAGTTTAAATTAGTTTTACTGCTCATGATTGTTGGTACCACATGTATTACAGTAACTGACAGAAAAGGAGTGATCGGCAATGGAGCCCAAAATTAGATCCTTGATTTTAATTAAAGCACAGCATGAAGAAAGAAGCGTGAGCTAAAGATCTTATGTGGGATGGCTGTGACTAAGCAAGAATCATAATTAGGTTGGTCAACACAGATTAAATGCATTTTAAAACTAGATTTGTAAAGTTCGTCGCGACAAACTTTGATGTTGGCTTTGACGATGCAAGTATTTGCAAAGGCCGGTGCTTTTTGGAGGCGAGTGGACATAACGGTTAGTGTTACTTTTGAAGGCAAGTGGACAGAAAGCTAGGGTGCCAAAACATTTGGCGGTAAGTGGAGACAAGATTGTGATGTCATCAGAATACACGTGAGGAAGTTCCCCTCATTGTTCTGAGTGTTTTGATATGTCACATGTCCATGTTGTAAAAAGTTTTTTGATTTTGCATATTTTGGGGGCGGGGCTGCGGCACAACTGAAAGGCCAGTCGGTGCACCAATTTAAACTTTTGTTCAGAGTATCACCCTAAAGGAGCTGGCCGAGTTTGGTGTAGATAGTTCAAAAGCTTGCCGAGTTATAAACCTCCAAAATTTATAATGGGAGTCTATGGGAAAAAAGGCCATTTTGAGACCCGGTACCGGAAGTACCGGTACTCGGATCGCTTATAAAAGTAAAAGCAACAAACTTCAGACCAGCGTCTACAACATACCCGAATTGGGTGTATGTGGCTCAAAAGCCCTAGGAGGAGTTACTCTTGATAAATTTTTGACTAAGCTTAAATAGGAAAACAGAATGTTGGCTTCTACAAAGCCAACATAATTAGGTTGTGGCTGTAGAGCTCAGAAAACAGAGAAAAATTTGTCAACTAATTAAACATGGACGAGGACAGGATAAGATTTACGTTCTACTTTTATCTACTCTATTTTGTTAAAGCGTTAGTGGATAACACCTCAGGTCACTAAGACATTGCTATTGGGACATCTCTGATGTTAGATGTTAAAACTAAAGTTTAAAAGAACAGCAAGGGCAGTATTTCCATTCCAAGTATTTACATTGAACAAATTTCTCAAAGGAATAAAAAGAAGGAAAAAAAAAGAAAAATGTATTAAAGTGAAGGTTGGCAAGTATGTGAATGTGATGTGCTATGATGTAGGCTCAGTGTTGTCTCTTGGTGATATTTATGCTGATAGATAGCTCTTCAGCGGAGACTGGAAGGATGGCAGTATGAGTAAATGGTGTCATCACTGCATGGATGCACAGACCCACCAGAGACACACAATCCCAATGATGTTAAAAACACTGTGTGTGAGTGTGTGTGTCCCCTTAACTAATAACCAATGCACTGATTTACTAAGATCCCAAATGACCTATGATAATTTGTGTGTGCAATCACAAAAATCACAATCATTCTATCATTGTACAAATGAAAACAAAGTCAATATAGATTTGAATTATTTCACAATAAATTATGTTATGGATCATTTCCAGACCTCAGTAAAATAAATACAAACTTTATATTACTCTTGATTAATAATTTCTTGTGTGTTTTCCCTCGGTTTAATGGACTCCACTGTTATTAGTGACTCCTGCAACCTCAACACATTTCATAATAATGATGGGGATGTCTTATTTATTTGACGCATTGTAGACTAAACCTGTGAAAAAAAATCCTGACTCTTACAGCCTAGGAAAGGTTATTTCACATTACTGTAAATCCATTAGATATCATTAAAGTCTAGAGGTGGGTAACTGTATGTTATGGTGGTCAGACTACTGAAAGGAATGCTGTAAGTACAGAACTAAAAAGACTGAAGTGAAGGAAATATTGCACTGCATTATTAATGCCTGCTTAGCAACTTTACAGAATTAATAAAGCCCTGTATTAATGTGATTTTGCCCTGAATGTATGCGCAGCTTGACCCAAATATGAACAATAATAACTTAAGCACTGCTGACACAGGGCCTGCATCACTCTGTATCTATATAAAGTCCAATGCTTTATTAATGACATTATTAAGCAGTGACGCAAAGGCAGTTGAGCAGAACATTGCTAAAACACTCATAGATAAACAATTTGCTAGAGTAGGATGCATAGGTAATAAAAAGTGACAGTAAATGACAAATTAAGTGATATTTCTTTTTAACTTTTGTATATAACTTTATAGTATATATTTATATTTATACAGTATATATTGGTATCCGTATATAAACTCGGTTGTTAATGATTTTGGTTCACGTCACAGTGTTGTTAGTAATTGACAGAGAAACACTGAGTGAATTCTTACATGCATTAGCAGAGAAAAAATACAACATGAAAGCAAAATAAAAATGTGTTCTGTTCTATATGACAGCTTTTTACAGGCTGTATAAATGCTGTTGACAGTGCAGCTGTGAATGTGCAGTGAATATCTAAGATTTAACCATATGCTCTAATGGTAATATTAAATCAGTATATTAAATCATTACTGTAAGCGAACTTTCAAATATAATAAGGTATTCAACTGGAAATGTGCTTCAATAAATATAATACTTTCTCTTTGGTACTAATTTACACATGCAACCATCAAGCTTTCAGGCTGTAATTTACATTTATATATTTGCATTAATTAAACGCCACCCTATATTTTAGCACTTTTCTAAAGCCAATTGCATATTCATAACGCAAACATGGAAACCAGACTGCAGGTCCTATTGACTCATTTTGAGAGAGGCAATCTTTCACTGGCCTGGTTAATAAATCAGGATGCACTTTTTTGCTGATTATCATCATGTTTTTTTTACAGATGCAAACCAGGTCCTGAGTGTGTTGTTTGTGGCAGTACGATGGGAGGGGTGTCTCGGTTCACTCCATTGCCTCATAAGATGAGTCTGTCTGACTCGTGCTCCACGGTCTCAGCCATGATGGATCGGCTGTACGTAGAATAGCCTGCCTGAGGTCTGTTTGGTCAGTGGAATAATACTCCTACTTGGCTGGTGGCTGAAATCATTACAGGTGCATGTCAAAATTCTCTGCCCAATCAATTTACCTATAAGTAGACATGGTCCCTGCTGTATCATGTGCTATGAAGAACACCAGCGTACTTCTGACATCGGCATACAACAAAGATGTACTGTATAGTAGTTTGTGAGAGAGTGTTCTGTATAAGACTAATAAGTGACAATAGGCAATTTGTAAGAAACAAAACCCTTTTTATATATTTTTTCAATACTAGATATGCTATATTAAGGACTTCTTAGGAGTACAGTCTTAGGATCACAGACTGCTTAGCTACTTTTGTTCAATTGTTTGCTGTTAACTTAATTCACATGGACACACACAGCTTAGATTGTCTTAATTGCACTGATAACTATATAACTTGACTGTTAACTCAAAGTCTTTGCTATGCCCTATTTTGCAGTAACAGTAGCAGTAGTTCCTATGGTACTTAATGCATATCTGCTGCTCCAATCAACCCCAGTCGTCTTCTTTCATGTAATGAAAAGGACGAGTCTAGTGTTGCATGATATAAAAAAAGCGTAAATTGTAAGAAGTTCTAGGACAGGTGGGTGGTGCTTTACAGAGCCAGGTGTCGGTGACTGATGCACACCAGATCAGTGCTGTTTCGTATAGAGCCTGATTCAATTAGGGTTCAGGGACATGGGCAAGCAGCCAGTCCAACCCCTTACCCAGCTCACTGAGATTAATGAGACGAGTGCTGACAAAATGGGTCAGCCATGGACATTTGTGTGTGTGAGATTGTGTGTGTGTGTGTGTTGGTTGAGAGGAGTGACTAAAGGTGAGTTAGACTGATGTTAATATACTGTCTAGTCTACATTTCTTTCTTTAGTAATTTTAAACACTACACCAATGACTTGTCTGACAATGACAAGCTTACATATGAATAAAATGACAGCACAGGACAAACCACAATCAGAAATAAAATTAAATAAATGTTCCTTGTACAAGTGTGTATCAGAAAATAGGGTGAAAAAGCCACGGTGGGAAAAAAGGATCTGGAAAGAAAAACAAGCAGGAAGCATGAAAGACATCAGAATTTTTTGAACATAGTTATGTAAATTATACAGAATCATTGGAACTCACCATGACACAATACACATCGTATGCACACACAAACTGTAAATGTAACACACAATCACAGCTTGAACTCCATGGGAAAATACCACGCATGAGAACATACCATGAGAAATAACCACACATTCTGACAATTTACATATTATAACAAAACCCTTTTCTACTTTATTGCTATGATATGCAAGATTAAAGGCATTAAAGTCTTTTGGTCAAGAAAATTTATGTTCGAGAAAAGATGAAAATAGGTTAAATTACCTATGAGTAATGTAATAATTATGACGATATGTTTGTTTACTGAGAAAACAATTTATTGTTTTATATATATATATATATATATATATATATATATATATATATATATATATATATATATATATATATATATATATATACACACACACACACACACTCACCAGCCACTTTATTAGGTACACCTTACTAGTACCGGTGTGGTCTTCTGCTGCTGTAGCCCATCTGCCTCAAGGTTCGACGTGCTGTGCTTTCAGAGATGCTCTTCTGTATACCTCGGTTGTAACGAGTGGTTATTTGAGTTACTGTTGCCTTTCTATCAGCTCGAACCAATCAGGCCATTCTCCTCTGACCTCTGGCATCAACAAGGCATTTGCGCCCACAGAACTGCTGCTCACTGGATATTTTCTCTTTTTCGGACCATTCTCTGTAAACCCTAGAGATGGTTCTGCGTGAAAATCCCAGTAGATCAGCAGTTTCTGAAATACTCAGACCAGCCCATCTCGCACCAACAACCATGCCACGTTCAAAGTCACTTAAATCACCTTTCTTCCCCATTCTGACACTCGGTTTGAACTGCAGCAGATCGTATTGACCATGTCTACATGCCTAAATGCATTGAGTTGCTGCCATGTGATTGGCTGATTAGAAATTTGCGTTAACGAGCAGTTGGACAGGTGTACCTAATAAAGTGGCCGGTGAGTGTATATATTCTTTTATTTTGTATCATCATTAACAAGACGTTTAACATGCAAATCTCTGCACTCCATTACGGCTGCTCCCTGTTCAGGGTCCCCACAGAGGATTATCTGAGCCGCATATTTTTGATTTGGGTTCAGCTATTATGCAGCTGGCTGTGGTGTTAAGAGTGCAGGATTTTGTCACCAGGGAATTCATTGGCCACCTCACAATTACAAACATTTTCTGACAGGGCGTCAAAGCAGTATAAGCATCTAGTCTATATACCTGGTGATTGTGAGGATGCAAGGAGTTGTTCAAGCTATGTGACTCTTCTATACCTGCTTACTACAAGAGCTCACAGCTCAGTAGCTGTTAAAGGACAGAGGAGAGTTGTAAGCATTACCAATGTGTCAGTTTGCCAAGCTTGAATCTGCTGTGTAAGTTTTTCCCCCTGCTTTGTGGGCATAGAGTGTGTAGATAAAGTCCATAGATTGACAAAATCATGTTTTTTTCCCCTCTTTCCTTTCATTGAATGTTCTCGGTGCTTTATTTCCCAATAGCCTAACAATGACATGTCAGACAAGGATGGGGTGTGGATGCAAACACAGATTTACTGATGCAAATGGAAAAGCAGACAAATCCACAAGACAAGGACAGAGTCCAAGTCATAAACAGGCAACGGTCAACAAACGAGCTAGAACATGCAAGGCCAACTCGATAAATTAAACAAGCAGGGTCGAAGCCAGAACAGGGTTCACTCGATAGCAAAGACCTGAACCAATACTTTGCTATGAACTGAAGTTTGTCTTGTCTGCTGGTGTGTGATTAAAAGTCTAGGGATGTGATACGCCTTGTAGGTTGTTATTTCATAGATTCTGGGAAATAGAGGTTGTGTTTACAGGTGGAGCTGACAACAACGCACTAATATATTTATTCAGACACTTGTCATTTGATTGGGTAACATAATATTGATGACCTATCTAGAATACCAAGTTATTATTATTAATGTATTCATAATTAATTCTGATTAAAATTGTTCTATTCTGAAATATGGATTTTATTTTTGTTATCTCTGTATTTTACAAACACTAAATAATTGAAACTTATGATTAGCTACAGTAAGATATAAACATGGTCCGATTGGCATGATATCACAGTATAGGTAATCTTTGGATAGGATACATTTTGTGTTGCACACTGTTGAGAAAAGCCTACATGCCAGACACAGTTCTAGTCCTAATGTCCTGGGTTATACCAATTTTTATGATCGATTAGATACATTAACCTTTTAGTCTGGAGTTAATAGACCTATGTCAACTGCAATCATTGAGCCTTAAGAGCATAACATGACATGAGTAAAAGCCAGTTAAATGGCTTATGCACCCAATGTATTGCTTAATAAATTACCCCTGACATTGTCATGAATTTAATAGGCCTATTTTTAATGGTACAAAGCATTTTTTTTGTCTTTTAATGGCCCGGTGTTTTGAACTCACTGGTGCATTTACTACATTAACATCGTCTATGCTTTATATTAAATTCACTCTTGTTCAATTATGTTTGCATCACGTACTGCCCTGCGTTATTAATGCTATAAAAAGGACACATTTTATAGCATCAATTTAAATATTTGATGACAGTTCTATGATTTTGTGCATCTTAAATAGGTTACCACTACATTAGATGCAGAGAAGCTATTTAACTTTATATGCATTACATTTTTTGAATGTCATTTTTAATATGCAGTCATTCATTCATTCTGAGAACTTAGAGAATAACCACGAGGACACAAGGAGAACACAGGGCTCCACAAAGACAACAACCAGAGGTCAGAATTCGAACCAGCAATGCTAGAGCTTTGACGTGCCAATGCTTCCCTCTGTGTAATGCCACCTATGATATCCTATTTTAAACACAAAGTATATTATAACAAACTGTAATGTTAATGTGAAAAATAGGCTTATCAATAAGAAAACATATAGCTTTGGCTTAAACCGCTGATTTTCTGCTGCAACTGATTATGTGGAAATCTGATGCAACAAAAAAGAGAAAACTTTAATGATTAGGTAGTGATTAGGATATGAATCATGGAAACCTGTAAATATGTAAGTAAGAACCTACTACAGTATGTGACACATGTAACAGAATATGCCTGGTTGTTTTTAAAGGTTGTGTCAATCGTTTATCAGTAAAAAGTGCCAAGATAGTACAGGTTGTTGAGAGAAGGCCATGGAATGAAATTGTAGGACTTATAGGGGTACCTAGCAATACCAGTAACACACCTCACTACGTTAACACACTTATGCCAATTAACAATTTTTCTATTAGAAGACAAAGTGGAATAAATAGAGCAAAGAAACAGAAAATTAAGAGAAGAAAGGAGTAGCGTCAAGCGAGGAAACAATTGAAAATAGATGAAAAACTCAAAAAGGTTGAAGGCCTGGTTGAAGAATTAAAAGTGTTAAATATGAGTGACTGAAGAAACCAACTGCAGGTCAACACAAGGATCAGACACTACCTAGACTGTTGGAAGAAGATCTTAAAAGAAGGAAGATTATAATGCATTAAGTTTTATTTTTCAGAAGTCCAAGAGGACTCTTCGTTATTTTCTTTTATTTCACTTTACATCTATTACACACATTTATCTGTATAACACTGCTTTTAATAACCCCCCCCTCCCATTGTGAGGATCCTGAAAAGACAAGAAGGCCTAAGTCTGACTCCTTCATCTAAAGTTCAAACAATAGACTAGGTAGAAGAACTTGAAGAGGATCCTTTGTTAGAGGGCCGAAGGACTTCGAAGGACAACCTCGTTCAAGGTAAGACCAACTCTGATAGTTGATCTTGAGTTTTCAAAAATAACCCATGCAAACTAGGACCCAATCCTTAGTGGGATTGTGGAAAGGTTTCCTACGCAATCTGAAAACAAGTGTCACTAAGGGACACATACGTCTGTATAAATTACTTCAAGGTATAGTCTATAGTGTATTTTGTACTAGTATTTTCTATCTATCTATCTATCTATCTATCTATCTATCTATCTATCTATCTATCTATCTATCTATCTATCTATCTGAGTGCAGTGTCAAAACTGGAGCAGAGAGGGTTAAGGGCCAATGGGAGGTCAATGGGGCCCATCCTTCTCTGCAGGATAAGAGATGCCTTAGCATACACAACTGTATGTTATCTGTGTGTTCTTGCTCTCTCTCTCTCTCTCTCTCTCTCTCTCTCTCTCTTCTCTATCTATCTACAGTATCTGCTCACAAGAATCTGAGAAAAGCTTTATCGGCTTTACTCATTTTGTCTCACGTCCCTGTGGAAGGTTGTGAGTTTAATCAGCCAGAGAGACAGTGCTGGATGAGCAAGATCCATATAAGCTTGTATTGGACTTGAAATTACTTTGAATTTACATCTGCCAAATGAATAAAGTTTATACCTTTTCTGCTTTACTCCAGACACTAATGGCTTCAGAAACCTGTTATCTGGGTCTGAATAAGCATTTGAAAGACATTAGAGAAGTTTGAGCTCTGCAAGTTTAAAAAACACCAATCACTCAAACACCGGCTGTCCAATACTTTGGACCACATCAATCAAAACACCTATAGCCAACACATGCTGAGTAGGGAAATAAAGGCAAGTATCTACTGACCAGGTCAAGGACATTAAATACTCCTTACAAGAAATATTTGGAGAATATTTGGAGCTTGGTCGTATGTAGAAGTCTGGTATGGTTTAAAGTTTCTTTTTTAACTAAACATGACAGAGTAATTTAGAAATTGACCTTGAGAGCCTTTGATATTCTTGCTTGCTTTGGCCATCAGTCAACAGATATAAATAAGAGACTAATGTAAACTTCAAGGATGCAAAATCTTAAGCTGATTCGGAAATGGTTGTTAGCACTGCAGAAGCTCCTGCTGGAAAACGTGACTTGGGCACAGACGGCTTTTTGACGTAGGAAAGATTCAGATGTTGATTAACTGCTCTAGGAGGTACATCAAAACATAATGCATCTCCCTTACTGGGACGCTTGTTGTTTCAAATTGTACAAGATGTACTGCTTGTGGAAGCCAAGAGAAGGGAAATAGGTGGCAAATCACATTTCAGATATAGAAGTCAATTAGATATAGAACAGTATTCCTCATTTATAATCTATCATGTTTATGGAACTGATGCAGTCATCTCTGCAAAATCTCTGAAGGAGGAGTCTTGGCCAACACAGAAGTACCCCTTTATACCCGCTATAAAAATTTCTCTACAGATAAAAGATGAACCAATCTGAGCATGTAGTTTGAAATGATTTACATCACAAACTATTTATTTTTTCCTTATCACCAGAATATTATCAACCTAGCAAAAGAGAGATATTAAACAGACACCATAAAAGAAGACAAGTAATTTGACCAGAATAAAGTAACGGTTTGGCATGACTTCTGCTCTTTTTGCCTACTATAATAATCAAAGGGTATGGATTTACCTTCTCATGGTACTGTATATAAGGCCATATGATTTCATCACATTTTCACAGAAATGTACTAATGCTCTGATATTTACAACAGTGACACATTTCAATTGTATTCATTTATTGATTTTATTTTGAGATATTTATCTTAACACCGAAAAGTTCAAAATGATTTATTTTGTGAAAGTGTTTTGTGAAAATAGGGTTGTGATGAATACAGAGCTCTATCCCTGGAACAGCTGGACAGGACACCCAGAAAACCCACATTAGTGATTAGTATTATTTTTTTTTGTAATTCTTCACCATCTCTGGTAATAAAGTGGAATTACTTAAAAAATAACTCTTTTTACATAATTATTGTGCAGACTTAGGTTTGAGGTTACAACTACAAGAAAGTGGTAGACTATACTTTCTAGTGAACTGTATAAAAGTCGTTCATTTTTAATGAAATTTATTTTACACTGAGAAAACATTTTATGGATTCTATTGTAATCTGCTAATGATTTCTAACATAATACAAAGCCATGTTTATCAGGGAATTGACATTACACTTGAATTTTAAGTGCATCTGGTAGAGAACCAACATGTACTTGTCTATAGCAAGTTCCAAGTTTGCCGTGCTACATCTTTTTCTACCAATTCTGGCACAAATTCCTATTTTTGCATATAATACTCTTATGCACATACTATCTTCCATAATTGTTGTACATATATTTAAATATTTACCTGCACTTGTTCCACTTTTCTACTATTTGCAATTATGCTAGATGTTAAACTGTATTTTGTTGCTACAGTATGTACCTGTACTGTACTATCTATCTATCTATCTATCTATCTATCTATCTATCTATCTATCTATCTATCTATCTATCTATCTATCTATTCATAAAAGATAAGTAGAATAGAAAACTGTAAATAGTGTAGGCAGTGATTAAGTGCCATAATGGAAGATATTGCACATTCAGTACTATAAATTATTTCTATAACATAGCGAGCAAAAAACCTGTGTCTTAATGGTAAATATTGCACATACAGTGCCAGGACAGTCAGAATCAGAGCCTGATATCAATTCTGTTCATCAGTGTAAGTGATAGATGATAATGAATAGTATTGCAGGATTATGAAAACAACATAAGTGCTAAATAAACACTGTACATCATTAAAAATATCTATTAAAAACTAATCATAGAGATATTTTTTTTTCGTCTATGTCTTTACAGGATGAAATGTTTGAATGCTTGGGGACAGTAGTGCTGTAAATGTGTTGCCTGCTACTGCCACCAATAGGTCACCCATATTAGAACAGGCTGTGATAAAGTAAGTGTGTGGCAAAATCAGTGACAGTAACACACTGAAATGGATAGCAATAGCATCACAAATTGTACACAATAAAGCAAAAAGTTTATTTAAGAGGCCGTGCAGAAGTCTTTACGCTCGAGTGTATGTTGGTAAATGTATGCGAGTGTGTCTCTTATAATATATGACACACATGCACATACATACACACATACAGACTCATATTGTATACCAGCGTGCACTTTTTTGTGACACACACACGAGTTTAGGTCACAAGCCCGGTTCTGCAAAACATTGTAGCAGTGGCAGTACGTTTGCAGGGTTGGAGTGGCCTTGCTTTCACCTGAATGAAACACACCGTGCTGTGCGTGTCAAACAGATGAGAGGTGCGACAAGCTGTCCAACCGGAAAAGTGGAAGCTTAAAGTCACACACATACACACACAGAAAATCTAACTACCATGCAGAATGCATACTCAAATATATCTAACACTCACTGTGGCAATCATTAGTGAATTCTTCCTTATCTGATTCTGCTGTGGAAAATAAGAATAAGATTATTTGTAACTTTGTGATCCTTTAGAGGATCTTTCACCCATAAAACCTTGACAACAGCTCACTATGATACGTGACGAGCAACAGCAAGAGTTGATGGCTCAATTAAATGCCACATCCACATGATGGAGATCAATCACGTGTACCCACAGTCTAGCATAGCAGGTGGTCAAGTGTAATACATCATACAGGTCAGATATTACTCACAGTACAAATCAATGCCACACATCAGGTGCAACGTGACATGCAGCAGCAAAACCTATATCATATGATAATATTACTAAAACAAATCCGATGATATCTGATAATATCGCCAAAAAGCGAGTAACAAAGATGTTTCAGATCAATGCTGTATGTAGAAAAACTGCAATTCAAACTATATAGGACAACATAATCACTTGTCACTTTATTAGGTGCACCTCCACACCAGCTCATTCATGCAATTAACTCATCAGCCAAGCATGTGGCACAAGCACAATGCATAAAATCGCACATACAACTCAAGAGCTTCAATCACTCATGACAAACTGTGGGTACATTTATGTTTTTAGAATTTGTTTTGGGTCACAGAATGTTTCAAATAAGACACAAGATGACATACTGTATCTCCAGCCCATTGTATTGAACTCATTCCACAAGGATTGTGGGTCATATGTAAACATGTCAACTGGATAGATAGATAGATAGATAGATAGATAGATAGATAGATAGATAGATAGATAGATAGATAGACAGACAGACTTTTATCCCCACATTTAATATTCTACAGTATACTCAATTTGTATTATAATATACACATATCATAATAGTGCAATTTTACTACCGTAGTGAAACACAATGCACAGAGCCAACGGCACCATTCTTTTGTGGCACAGCACATCTGTCATGCGTCTGCTCTCCCACAAAACACAATTAGCCTAAAGAGTCTCATACCACAATCAGTCCCAGAAGCCCCATCTATCATCATTTCATCTAGAGCCATCAATTGCCCTTTTCATTTCTGTAGAGCAGTGCAGAAAGGGGGCACCCGCAGAATGGCACTAAGGTGCATTAGCTTAACCCAGTTACGTCCAGAAAAAAAAAACAGCAAAGCAGAGAAACACAAACTGATCACTTGTGATTGTTTCTAATGGAAATTAGGGGAGTTAAAATGACAATTTGTAAAGATGGACAACTTGCATCTACAGTATGTTCTAATTGTGATAATTCTTCTTCTTCTTATTATTATTACTATTATTTGACTGTACAATGAACAAAAACACTCTACTGTATCTCTGTATGCTACTTTGACTAAGCAAAGAAGCACCCAGTGACAAACTGATGCCTGCATTACACAAGGAACATCATGCCATCTCATCCCTATCTACAGTGTTAAAACGTATTAGTCTGACAGATTTCTTATTATAGTTTTATTTTTTTCATATTATAAGACTTGTACTGAGGCATTGCACTACTGTTCTTCATTATTTAGACTTATCCCTGCATCACTTGATGAAGACAGCCACTACTTTGAATTTATAACTACATTTCAATTACATTTAACTACATTAACTACAAGACAGCCACTACATTTCACATTTATAATTAGCCATTATTCATATAGTCTTTTCTGGTCCTTTGGGTAAGTCTTGACATTTTAATGCTTTTAAAATAAGTAATTATTTTAGTTCTGATTTCAATTTTTAAAAGGACTTCAGTAAAGTCCATTTAAAAAGACTGTTTTAAAAGCAAACATTTCTACATACAAAAATTAAGACTATAAAATGCAGATAAGAAATGTCAGTGCTTGCTGTGACATTACATTATTACATTATTATGATTATTTTTTTGTTTTTTACACCTTAACGTTTCTCAAAGCAGTAATACTTCTGTGGAGTTTGCTTCAGCTCATGTGCTTGTGTTAGTTTCCACAGGTAACTGGTCATTTTTAGTTTTAAAATTTTAGCTGTTTTTTTTTTTTTCCGAAATGAATGTTCGAAAACCTAAAATTAATTCTTATTTTCTACTGACACTGCAAAGAAATTTACACGAATTTACAATAAAACATAAAGGAAACGTCTAGTAAAGAAATATTTATAAAAAAAAGGTATCAAAGACTTTTACACAATACTGCATAAATACAGTATCCTCATCATTCATCTGTCTATCCTTAAATTTTCACTTTATATTACATATTTTAGTTCAATTTAATATGATTGCATTTCATTAATGCCCCGGGATCTGCCTGATTAATAGCACTGGCAAAAAAATGGAGGCCTTTCTAATGCAAACAACTGGAAATTATTTGATCTCAAGTTCTTCTCTGCATAAAATCACCTGCTGCACTAGCACTACTATAATTTCTCGAATCAGAGTAGTGCACTGTACTCTTTCTCTCCAAAAAGACCCACACCAAAGATATAATACACTTTACCAAACAGTAAGTCACTGTGTCAACTCAGATTATGACGTGGACCTAAACGAAATGTCACCTCTAAAAATCAGCACCATGCAACGTTTATTTTAACCAGTAAAAGTTCTGATCACCTGTATCTCCAACAAAGCCAGAGCTTAAACAGTAAATGTCTCTCACCTGTGTGACCTTCTCTGTGACGTTGTGTGTGCGGTCAATGAGCTTGCAGGGAGCGATGATGTCCATTTCTCCGGGAGGGAGAGCAATAAGGGGGTCGGGTTTAAAGTCCACAAAGTTGAGGGTGATCTGGGGAATCTTACTGATGGCGCGGTAACGCATGAGGTCTGAGTCAGAGGTAGAGTTAAGCATGCTGGTCTTGTTGTTTACTGCACCTGTTAAAAAAAAAAAAACATGCACAGGATAGAGAGGTTCAGAAGACCGAATTGAAACTATAAAACTACTGTGGTTCTGATCCATTCATGATACTTGTATACACAGCAAAGAAAATTACCTAAGCATCAAATTACACAGTATCACTTTCGGTATCTGTAATTACAACTTAATTACAGTATTATTACTGCTTAAGTCACAGTCAGCAATACAATGAAAATTGACATTTAATTAACATTTCCACCCCAGTTTTGCCCCAGCGCTCTGCCTGAGCTCCACTTTACTCACCTGTACTGCTGCTCGCTGGTCGTATGGAGTGTCTGCGCTCCCATTCAGGCTTCATGGCCTCTATGTCATCTACAGAGGATGCGCGGCGCATACTGTGGAAACTTTCACGTGAGCGGCTCTGTGTCAGGCTGCAGTTGGAGGCTGAAGCGTCTGGGTTGAGCCTATGTGCCTGTGGTGAGGACTGACCAAGGGGCAGTGCCGTGGAGTGTGTAGAGGCTAAAGGAGGTGGTGTGGACTCACTTCCCAGAAGGGTGCGTCTGTCTTCAGGCCACAGGGAGGAGGATGCCGTGCCTGATGGTGTGGTGACAGAGGGATGGACCTGCTCATGTTCTGGCAGTGATACGAGTTCACCCAGAGCCAGAGACTCGTGACTGCTGCCACGCCTAGAGCTGGCAGTGGCAGACATGTCACCGCTGTGGCCTGCCTCAGGGTCCTCTCGCAAACATGACTTGCTGTTACAGTGTGATTGCAGGAGAGGCAGATGCAGACGAATACGACACGCTCGATCTGAAACAAAAACCGAAGTTGTTTGTTATGTTTACATAACAATTGTTATGTCATTATTAAGCCACCTTGATTATGGCAGTTAAAAAAGGAAACTTTTTTCTTTTCATACTTGTGGAGCGCCAGGGGAGAGGCAGCCTATGGTTCAGCCCCTGGTTGGGGCAGCGCAGTTTTTCTTCATTCATTACTTCAAAATTTAAGATGAACATGATCACCACACCATCCTCATTTTTGACCGGCACCACATCTACCAGGCACAGAAAACACACACCTGTGTGAGAGAGAGAGAGAGAGAGAGAGAGAGAGAGAGAGAGAGAGAGAGAGAGAGAGAGAGAGAAGAGAATATCATTAATTCATGATATACATATTACTGTTTGTTAACACATAACTAAAAATTAAATACAATTAGAAAATCCATAACCACGTGTAATAGGTTTTTGCCAGACACCATATTCTGCCATTAACAATGATACTGTTCTGATTCACTGAAGAGGCATACGGTGAGTTTCAGTGCATTAACAAGATGCATATAAAT
The DNA here is from genome assembly GCF_030014155.1 of Tachysurus vachellii. Taxonomy (NCBI): domain Eukaryota; kingdom Metazoa; phylum Chordata; class Actinopteri; order Siluriformes; family Bagridae; genus Tachysurus; species Tachysurus vachellii. The sequence goes on along the minus strand of NC_083464.1, from coordinate 10,339,238 downwards.
TGTTTGCAGTTTGTTTCTTAAGACAGAAATTATAGAGCGCCTTCTTGCCATCTTTACTAATTGACAAACAAATTACTCATTTTGTGACTGCATGAGTAATGAACTTCATATGAAAAATATTAATCTTAAACATGACTAAATCATGGGGGGACGGTGGCTTAGTGGTTAGCACGTTCGCCTCACACCTCCAGGGTCGGGGTTCGATTCCCGCCTCCACCTTGTGTGTGTGGAGTTTGCATGTTCTCCCCGTGCCTCGGGGGTTTCCTCCGGGTACTCCGGTTTCCTCCCCCGGTCCAAAGACATGCATGGTAGGTTAATTGGCATCTCTGGAAAATTGTCCGTAGTGTGTGATTGCATGAGTGAATGAGAGTGTGTGTGTGCCCTGCGATGGGTTGGCACTCCGTCCAGGGTGTATCCTGCCTTGATGCCCGATGACGCCTGAGATAGGCACAGGCTCCCCGTGACCCGAGGTAGTTCGGATAAGCGGTAGAAGATGAATGAATGAATGACTAAATCATCAAATTGAGAGAATGTCTGGCTGTTGTATTCATTTCTGAGCTTTGGTGATAAGCATATATTTATTACTTAGAACCACAGGCTGATATCTAGGACAGACTTAACTTCAACTCATTCAGCATGTCTAAACTTTCATTAAGAAATGCTATAAGCACTACAAATCTAATCAGTTTGACTTAAAAGGGAAGATTTTACTTTTGGCAATACTTATATTTGTTATATGACAGAAAAATCCCCCCAAAATCCTGCTATGAATTTTAAATCTGTTAATAAAATCATTTTGCACACACATTTCACCTGAACAGAAAGCACACACAGTCCATAAAGGTCCAGCTTGTGTGCAATTCATAAACCGTAACAATAAACACTGATGAGAAATCATGTGGATCTGCCCAATGCTGACTGGACTGACTTTTTATTATCCTTTCTCATGAAACATATAAGTTTAACAGTTTAAAAACCTACAAAATTCCTCAGAACAATTCTATATGCTGATGTCTGCACAAAAAAAAAACTCTCACTGAGCCACTTGCTTTTATATAAAGCTAAGCACAAGAAAAGCTCTAGTCTCCCAAACCTCTAGCTTATAGTAGCTAACCTTTATGCATGTACTTTAACTTTACAGCTATAAAAAGGTTCATAAATGAAAACACCAGTGAGGTATTTATGAATGCTATATCAATGTTGCCAAACATATCGGCAGACTCTGTTGATGTTCTCCTTGAAAATTTTAACTTAAAAGTTAAAGATGCTATTGATGGTATAACTCCAGTAAAGGTCAGGATGATCACTGGCAGACGTAAAGCACCTTGGAGAAACACAACAGCTGTACAGAGCATGAAAAGAACATGCAGAAAAGCAGAACGTATGTGGCGGAAAACAAAACTTGAAGTACATTATAGTATCTATAAGGACAGTCTTCGTGCTTTCAATGTAGAACTAGGCACAGCTAGACAGATCTTCTTCTCAAACATTATAAACAGCAACATACTGTACACAACACTCGCACTCTTTTTGCTACTGTAGAGAGACTAACAAACCCCCCAAATCAAGTTCCCAGTGAAATGCTCTCTGACAACAAATGCAATGAGTTTGCAACCTTTTTCTCTGAGAAAATCAGTAATATCAGAATAGCAATCAATACGGCCTCAAAAATTTGTCATTTTCTAAGAATTTGGCATCATTGATATAAAAACCTTGGAAGAAACAGTACAACATCTTAAAGCATCAACTTGCAGCCTTGACACCCTCCCCACATCCTTTCTCAAAAAGGTACTTAACTGTTTAGAAACTGACCTCTTAAAAATAGTAAATACTTCTCTGCTCACAGTCACTTTTCCAGAGTCCCTAAAAACGGCAGTTGTTAAGCCTCTCCTAAAAAAGAGTAACCTAGACAAAACCATACTTAGCAACTACAGACCAATCTCAAATCTTCCTTTTATAGTCATTGAAAAGGTTGTTTTCAATCAGCTGAACAAATTCTTAAACTCAAATGGCTATCTGGACAATTTTCAATCTGGTTTCCGCCAACATCACAGCACAGAGACAGTGCTCATAAAGATAATAAATGACATTCGCTTAAACTCTGATTCAGGTAAAATATCAGTGCTGGTGCTACTAGATCTTAGTGCTGCCTTTGACAAGGTAGATCACACCATAATCTTACATAGACTGGAAAACTGGGTAGGGCTTTCTGGGATGGTTCTCAAATGGTTTAAATCATACCTAAAAGGGAGAGGTTACTATGTGAACATAGGTAACCATAAATCTGAGTGGACATCCATGACATGTGGAGTCCCACAGGGCTCAATTCTTGCACCGCTTCTCTTTAAATTGTATATGCTCCCAATTTGTCAAATAATGAAAAAGAACCAAATTGCTTACCACAGCTATGCAGATGACACCCACATATACTTAGCCCTGTCCCCTAATGCCTACAGCCCCATTGACTCTCTGTGTAAGTGCATTGATGAAATTAACAGTTGAATGCGTCAAAACTTCCTCCAGTTAAACAAAGACAAAACTGAAGTCATTGTATTCGGAAATAAAGATGAAACTCTCAAGGTTAACATACACCTTGACTCTAGGGGTCTAAAGACACAAAATAAAGTCAGAAATCTTGGTGTAATTTTAGAGTCTGACCTTAATTTCAGTGGCCATGTGAAAGCGATAAGCAAATCAGCTTACTACCATCTCAGAAATATAGCCAGAATTAGATGTTTTTAGGACTTAGAGAAACTTCTTCATGCTTTCATCACCAGCAGGGTGGATTATTGCAATGGCTCATACAGAATGCTGCTGCCAGAATTCTGACCAGAACCAAAAAATCTGAGCACATCACTCCAGTCCTCAGGTCCTCAGGCATTTACTAAATGAGCACTGTGCTGTTTCACACTGACTGCAATTTTTATCCAAATCACTTTTACTCCTGTTTTAAACTGTTTTTATCAAAATCACTTTTATTTTTTTTAATTGGTCTTTGTTTTTTATCTGATTTTATCATGTGTCTCTTATTTTTATTATATATATTTTTTCTCTCTTATAAACTGTTTTCTAATTTCTATGTAAAGCACTTTGAATGACCTCTGTGTATGAAATGTGCTATACAAATAAACTTGCTTTGCCTTGCCTTGCCATAAGTCCTTTTCTTTCAGTCTTTACATTGTAAATGTAATGTGTTCAAATTACAGAAAGCATTTCCATATTTTTGAGAGTCCAGCATAAATCTGATTTTTGTTTCCTGTCTCTGGTTTAATGTCTCAGGTGTGTAAAAATGTTAATGAAGAGAAACAAAGCAATGAGCAGTACACTGCATAATTAACTCTAATATTAGAATTCACTTTGATGTTCTGTTCAACTATGTATGAGTTCATTGGACTCGTTCATTTCTATAGTATCACACCAAAATGCTAACACCAAGATTCAATTACAAACAGCATCCATTAAAATGTTACAAAGATGACAAACACTAGGTCTGAACCAAGTCATAAAAAAATACCTACTTATATGAATCGCTTGCTTTTATCCAATATTAATAAAATATAAAACTAAAAATCATTGAGCTCACATATGAGTTGTACATTACCTTGTATAAAAGATTACTACAGCATCCAAGCCTGAAGTTAGAAAGTATAAAAATAACTGTTTTTAAAGAAGAAAACAGCTGTTGCAACCTTTGTGAATAAATGGCTGACAGAATGACAATCAACATCAAAAGTAGAGAGAGAGAGAGAGAGATGTCCATTATATAATCCTAGCTCTGACAGGGGAAATGCCACATGGATTACAGGTCCCTTAATACCATCTGGTGTGTGTGTGTGTGTGTGTGTGTGTGTGTGTTTGTTATGGATGTCCCATACCCAGTACAAACCTCTGCATTACATCAGAGGGGCATTAAAATTAAAAGCATGTCATATATCGTCCAAGCCATAATTAAGACTAAAACTGATGGCTCAGTTATATAATCAGATAAGGATGATGCATCTAACAGCAAAATATAAATTAATGATTCATTGCATGAATCGAAATGAATCAATGAATGAATATAAATGTAATGATTTAATGATATTTTATGATATTCTAAGTGATTCTTTAAAATACCATAAAACTCTCATTCAAAAATGTATTCAAGTTCATTGTGTATTATAATATATGTGTATTATTAAAAACTGCTAGTCTTGTCAGAGGACATCACGTAAAATGAATTTCATTTAACACAAGTCACCCAAAAGCACCTTGTATTCTGCATGGTTAGATTGATGGTTGCTTTAATACAAGGTCAAACTTAAACTTTTTTTTTTTTTTTTTTGCACTGCTAACGTCTGAGAAACCCAAACTTTTATGAATGTCATCAAGCTGGTTTTCTTCAAGTTTTTTTTTTTTTCTGTTCAAATATTTCTCACAGGGAGAATAAAGGGAGAACAAACTGTGTTTGAAGAATCTCCTTCACTTTCCTCCTCATTGTACAACTCCACACAGTCTCATGACTGCAAATTCACTCAGCACTGCACTAACTAGGCTGTAGGAAAGTTACAACTGTGAAAGGTTTTTTTCTTATCCGACCATCACAAGCAATTTTTTTTAATTAGCTATGAATCCATGCATTGGAAAATAATTTTTAAATGAATTTAAAAATAAATTCGCTGACAGCTCTGATGAAATAATTTGAACGATTGATCGAACTCAATAAAATAGGGTTTGGGTTCAGCTTGATTTTGTAGAAGAACCCATTAAGTGTCAGAGATTCAGTAAAGAATGAAACAAGTTTTAACAGTTTGTTAGTTTCTGTTATTTTCTGAATAAATCCCCTGTCTGAGTTTTGTCCTGCGTTTATCTCTAGACTTTGTACTGTATGTAAACTGTGCTGAAGACCCGAGTTCGATTCTCACTTCATCATCATTGTGACAAAATGAGGTTTATGTGTGGTGAAGGCACTATACGATCTAACAATTATACACTAATAATTTCTTTATATAATGTTTTTATAGATATTTACATCTACCACACATTATTCTAAAGCCTGTGATAATGGTAAAACTACCAAAGATGTTACCTGACCGTAATAAAATAGTACATCTTTAATTCTTTTGATATTTTGTGTAATACAGATTATGCTACAAATAAGAGAAAGTGCTTCCTTGATCTCTGTATACACTCCTTTTTTTGACACGCCAACCGCAAATTAAAGACAGCTGCATAGATGGCATACAATAATAATATAGTAGCATACAATCATGCTGCTGATGAATACACCTCACAGCCACTGTGGACTATTTCATGTTTACATTGACAAGACTACTGACTGCACATAGCTGGACTCGGTTACCTACACGCTACATACTGTAAGCACCCTTAGTGCACCTTCTATACCAGTCAATAACAAGCCTTTGTTTATTTATCATCATTCTGATTCTCAACTTGTTCTTGTCTGCTCTGGTTCACGCTGTGTTGATCACCTGACCCTTGACTTCACCTTGACCTTGATTATGGATTACTTATTCGTCTTGATTACCACACTCAATAAAGCTGTGTACACTTGCTTGCGCCTGTGCTTGCAGACCTCACAGAGTAATAAAGAGATGCAGTATCTAAAAACAACAACAAAAGATTTTATTAATAACAAATCGTAACTGTAATTATATTTGAGATGATATTGTATTTTACATGTTTTTTTAATGATTATTTATTATTTATTTTTTGTTTTATTATATTTTGTTATGCTACAAATGCTATTTATACTTTCAAATAATATTTTATATGTTATGTGATTATATTTATTTTAATAATAGCAGAATTTGTATTCCTTTTTTGAGTTGAGAGTAAAGAGTTGAAACATGGTAACGAGCCATCGGTGACCAGAATAACGAAGTCAAACTAGGCTTAAACCTTCAGTGCTCAAACGGTTCTCACAGATTATACCAAGAACACTTATTTTAGGCAGGCAATTAACAAATCGTACATAAATCATGTGCATGAGTGTTGAAAGTGTAACAGCTCCTGATGACTGCAGCTGAGAACAGCACCATTACGTTAACATAAAAATAGAGACCTTAATAATGTACAAACATTTGTTGAAAAAACTGTCCTGCGTCCAGATAACATTCATAATCCTCCTTGTAAAATAATACACACACACACACACACAATAAGGGATTACAAATGTGTGTGGAAGGAAGGATTTCACTTCAATTCATTATGGATATACATGGTTTAAGTCCTGTATTCCAAATCCATGGAAAATAATAAGACCTTCTAGGTATTTGCAGATCAAAGGGTCAAATGAGCAACATACATTTCATTGTGAAGGCCTGGAATAGTGCGTACACTGCAGTGAGGAAAAGCAAAGATAATCAAATAATCAAATATTGTTTTGATTAGTTTTTCCTTGCCTACTGAGTCTGGTTCCTCTCAGGGTTGCTTCCTCATATCATCTCAGGGAGTTTTTCCTTGCCACTCTAACCTCAGGCTTGCTCATTAGAGATTTAATTTTAAACTTTATCATTTTTATGCAATGTTTTTATATTTATGTAAAGCTGCTTTGAGACAATGCCCATTATAAACCACTTTACAAATGAATGAAATTGAACTGAATTGAACTTAATGTGGTTTTCATTAGTCTTTTCATGAGTATATATGAGTAAAAATGTAAGATTATGTAAGTAAAGGCTTCTTTAACTACATTCATTAGACTTTTCATGCGTCATGTGCGTGGGAATAAAACGG